>NC_050527.1:19689952-19701922 GCF_002922805.2 Oryzias melastigma | reverse complement strand
CCGTATTAATCACAGCAACACTTCAATAATTGGTGTAATGTTAAAAAAATGAGAGTTGATTTTATGTGTTTGATTAGGCAGATGGGTTGAATAATGCTCAAGTCTTTGCTCGTCATTTTTAATCAACTTGAACCTGTTGTCATGAAAAATGAAACGTGTGCAACGATTGATGCGCTTCTGCACCTCAGCTCATCAGTTATAAGAACTGGTTTTAAGCAGGAGTAAATCTATTTCTTTGCAGGAGCAATGAGAAAATGTGCACAACAAGTCATTTACTGAAGCTGGCCGACATCTGAAGCAAAGTTTCTTTTGAAACCACAGCTTCCCTCATTTCACCTGCTGCTTTGTACCTGCTCTCATTCTTCTCTCCTCGCGCTGCTTTCTCCCTGGCTACAGCCCTGACCGAGCTAACTAGCCACTGTGGCTATCACACCCAGCAGTGTCTGACTAAGAGGCTGCTATGCACTGACCAGCTGCAGCCCCAGTGACTGAAGTACAGAGCACTAAGGAGGCAGGCAGGATGTAATCTGCAGGAGCTGTTGATACAGGGAAACACACGGGGTTTGGGTCAAAAGGATTAAAATGGTGGAGGTGATGGTTGTATGAAGAAGAGGGGATGGGAAATAGAGGAGGTTAGCAGCGGGCAAGCCACCCCATGACAGAGAGGAGTGGGAGATTACAGGGAAAAAATGGGGAAAGGAGGATTCCCGTGAGGAGCGGGGAGGCAGTGACTCCAAATGGCATTGGAACATAGCATTAGTGGCCGCCATTCAGCTGCATGCAGGCTTAGCGAGTTCAGGCATCAGCCGAGGGGTGACAGGTGTTGAGGAAAACAAGATGCAAAGGAGGGGAAACCTGAGTCCCACAAAGACGCTTTGGAGCTGATGTCAGCGCCGGAGAGAAAAGTCGCATCTTTGAACAATGACGCCAACTTTGCTCACTGGAGTTCAATCAAGAAAAGCGTCAATCATGAAAAAAAACAGATATGAGACTAAAACCAATCGTCCTCAGTCCCTCACAGGCCTCATTTCACAGAGTGGGAGAGCAGGTTCAGGAGATCTTACATCACTTCTTTTTTAATCCGAGGGCTTGGATTCCAGTTACATTTCACGTTGAATAGACTTGTGTTTCCTGCAGTCGAGCCCTCTTCGAGTGTGCTGGCTAGTGGAGCGATGACAGATTGGCTTCCACTCACTGCACGGGGGAGCACAATGGAGCCGCTTTGACAGAGTTAAGAGAAACAGTGCATCAACACCCTCCCATCTCGCTTTCTCCTCACATGCAGGCATCCATGCGCCGCTCCCTCTTCCCCCGTCCCCTCTTCCCTGGGGCCTAGAGAATGGATGGCCCTGTCTGACCTGAGCGACACCGATGCCTAGCGCTCCACGCTGCTGTACCTACAGCACGACTGTCTGCTCGTCTCGTTTCCTCACACAAAGACCCGTCTCTGTCACCTCCCGCCGACAGGCAGAGGTCAGCAGAGCTGCAGCGACCTGCAGACTTTCACTTAAATTCAGCTAATATGGAGGCTGTGGGATGACTTCATCACAGCAGTGAGAAGGAGTCTGGCTGTTCTGACAAACCAAAGTCAGTTGTTGAAGCATAAATAAACACACCTGGATCATTCAAACGAAACCAGAGTCGGAGGCTTTACGTAACTAGAAACCTTGGAGCAACAGATTCTCCAGAGATCCCGTTGAAATGAGCAGACGCCGCATCTGTGTGTTCAATGCTATGGTGCAACACCCTCATGGCACCAGCTCGCCACGCACTCGCAATTCCCATCACCCAGTTCTTGCTGTAATACTTGTACTTCACCTAAATAGGACACATTTCAAGGCCAGGAGAATGAATTTAAGTTCATATCTCACTATTAAAGCTGACATCAGGCCAAGTGGACACTGTCACTATTATTGTCCACGGGCAGAGCAGCAGCAACACAACCCGACCCTTCAAGTTTCAAGTTTACCCTCAGTCTCAGCACAAAACCAAACAGGGCGGTAGTTAGAATTCACATACAAATGTTTAAAAATGTACAAATCAAAAGTAAATTCAGTCAATTTGGATAAAATCATTTGTTTAAAGGAAACATGCTACATAAAAACACAAATACCCAGCCAGCAAGGCCAAGTGGGCCCATATGGTTTCAAAGTGGGCAGAACATGTGGCCCCTGATTAGCTTTGTTCAGTTACACTGGTGGCCCCACCTGTGTGTGCCCACATTAGCTTAAGTGGCCACTCAGTGGGTAGGCTCACTAAGCTAGCCAACAAGCTCCACTGTATCGAAATAGCGAACTCCGTTATATAGAACTAGCGAGCTCTGTTGTATCAAGCTACTGACCTCCCCTGTAACGAGCCAGCAAGCTCTGCTGTTTCATATTAGCAAACTCATCGGTAGCAAGCTAACGAGCTCTGCTGTAACGAGCTAGCAAGCTCATCTGTAGCAAACTCCACTGTAGCATATTAGCTAGCTCATCTGTAGCGAGCTAGAAAGCTCTGGTATATCGAGGTAGCGAGCTCCTCTATAGCTAGCTCCATTGTATCAAGCTAGCAAGCTCATCTGTATCAAGCTAGCAAGCTCATCTGTATCAAGCCAGCAAGCTCTGCTGTAGCGAGCTACCAAGCTCCATTGTATCAAGCTAGCGAGCTCATCGGTAGCAAGCTGTGCTGTAGCATGCTAACAACTTCATCTGTAGCAAGCTAGCAAGCTCCACTGCCCATCGCGCGACTGGCTAGCTTAGCGAGCCTACCCACTGAGTGTATACTTAAGCTAATGTGGATAAACCCCCATTTTCTGACCACTTGTAAACCCCATGGGGCCCACTCTGCCTTGCTGGCTGGGTAGCAAAGCAAAGTAAAATTTGATCCAATAAATTACACATTTTTGCCACTGCAGGAATAAATTAGAACTGTAATTGATAATTTTGTATCTTCTGAATTTTTTTAGACTAAATTGGAGTTCAGTAAATATTTAGGAAGACACTAAATATTTTAGCAAGATTGGCATGTATTCAGAATTTTTCTTAGCAGATGTCAAACAAATTCCTCAATTTTTGCGATTTCACAAGAATTTCTTCAGGCACTTTTGAAACGTATGGATTATTGGTATCAAAACGCTCAGCACATTCCGGACAACCATACTCGTACTTTTGGTATTCATACTTTTTACGCATTTTAAGATTTTATGCAATTTTTGCGATTTTTCAAGAAAATGTCCAAATCTTTTGAGCACTTTCTTCCAATTCTCCCACTATAAGTCCATCAGCAACTTTAGCAATATGCTAAAACTTTAGCTTTCTAGCTTTAGCATTTTCAGCAAATGTCTTCAGCAACTACAGTAAAATTCTTCAGCATCTTTAGCCAAAAGCACTCACACTAGCATTATTGGGGGGAATGCAACTTTTCTCATTGTACTTGTAAAATACTGAATTAGACTAAATAACATCCCTACTCAAAAACGTACTTTAGTTAGATATTACTATACATATAATATAGGACAGAATGGAAAAAGTTACTTAGAACATAGAAAGTGATTTTCCAACTTCTTTAAGGATGAAATGAGGAGTTCTTCTTTGACTCACACTGACTCAGTTTCAACTATTTTTTAAAGTTTTTTTTTTTTTTTACCTCAATTGTGGACTAAAGAAACTGTGTTTGATAATCGAAACCCTTATCTAGTCCGAGGCTCAGAAGTTGAACATCCCTATATTGCATATCGGCCCTGCAGAGCCCACAGCTGAATCCCGCGCATGCATCCAGGTGTCCTACCGATTCCATCGGACTTTTAGAGGGCCAGAATCGCTGAAATCCTTTGACCAGATCGCTCGATAAAACGACCTACTGATAAGAAACTCGTGTTGTTGCTGCCTGTGTCTGTGTTTCTGTGTGTGCTGCAATGAGAAAAGCAAAACTGGGATATTGCACTGATACTCCTAAGACTATAAGGTGGTGTGCTTTATTTCATGCAGGTGGAGGTACAATCAATAAAATGGATTAGCTGCACAGGTATGTATAAAGGTTATCTCCGCGTTCTTCTGTATGAACCGAGCGGAGACCCTGCAAAACAATTTTGTAATATCTCCGGCTATTTCCTCAGAGAAAATCTGATTATGTTTAGCTTAACCTGGAAATCGATTTGCAGGTGTATACATTATCAAAGGAGAAACGGCTCCTGCAGCACCTGGCCCCAAAGCTTGAATGGATTTTATTTCCAACTCTATTCTCTGCTGTATCGGTGTTACACTGGCTGTGATTTAGTTCTGTGTTTCTCCCTCCTCTCCTCGTCTCTTCTGGCTGTGATCATGTGATCATGAGTTTAGTTCCACTGCAGTCCTGTGTCAACCCTCACAGGGACTTTAAGCAGCCGCTTTTCCATCACACTGACTGACAATCTGCACAACCCTCCACCTCAGCGATTCCTCTATCTCTGCCCCTCCATCTCTGCACACACTCCAGTCTGCCCCCCCACTTCCAAAAACCAGAAATACGTGCAGAATGGACCCTCTTTCTGCCCGCAGCTTTTGTCTTTGATTATCTCCACACGTGCACGCACCATTTCTTAAACTGTGTTTATGGGTGCGCCTCTGTGTCTTGGAGAGTTGGGTCGGGGGGGGTCCACTCTGACCAATGGCATCCAGGAGCAGAGCTTTATCCTCCAGCACACTGACAATGCTTTTCACACCTACTTACCACAGCAGTGATGGGGGGGTGGGCTGGATCATGCCCAGGCCTAAAAGCAGCCATTTTTAACACACTTCCACACACAGAACAGACCCTTTAATTACTGATTCAAGATCCTGCTGCAGATTAAGTAGGGAGCCGTAGAGGCTTATTTTCATATCCGGGGAATTTTTCAATGAATATAAAGCGGTCATTGATTGTGTGGTTAAGAGAGGGAAGTTAAGACGAGAAATATGCATTAATCACATTATATGTGATTAATGCAATAATTTTTTTTGATTGAATACATGCAGTAGTGGTAGGACATGTTCCAAAAATGAAGACGGCCTCTTTGGAATCCACTTAGCTGTGAGTCTACAGCTCCTGCAATAATTGGGCTTTTCTCTCACTACAGTGATTCTCCTGCTCCTCTCTGTATGTTTTTCAGCACATAAAAACTCAATCACACTTTCAGTGATTTCAGCAATCTTGGTATCTAAACGTTCAGCTTGTTCAGGACATTACTGCTTGTATTCATAAACTTTATAGTTATTGAAATACTGAGCAAAATATGCCCCATTGGAAATGAATGAGAAAGTCTTCAGATTTTGAAAACATCAGCAACAAACCTTTAAATATATTCATGTTTTAATCTTTTAGAATAATTTTCAAAAACTTGGGAGTTTTTCTAATATTATAGCAACATGCTAACGTTTATGGCTAGTTTGTTATCTAGTCATTTAGGCTAAGATAGAGTTTAGCTCATATTTTAGCAACATCCTTACTAGCTTTTTTGGCTAAATTGACACTGACGTTTTCTTCTGCTAATTTGGAGTTTTGCTAATGTTTTAACTACATGCTAACATTTTTGACTAATTTAGTTAACAAATGAATTTTAGGCTGTTTTGGAGTTTTGCTAATATGTAAGCAACAAGCTAGCTTTTTGGCTAATTTGGCATCTACTATGTTTTTTTGGGCAAATTTGGAGTTTAGCTTATACTTAAGCAATATACACTAATTAATTAGTTTACAAAATGTGCATGTTATAGGGATTTTTAAACAATTTTACGACAAATACTTCAGAAATGTAGGTCAACTTCAGCGCTCTTTCAAAGTTCTTCGATGAAATTTTCAGTCTTAGCAAATTTAACATTTTGCAAATAGCTTTTGCATTTTCAGCAAATTCCTTCAGCAATTGCGTCACCATTTTCTGCTAAAAGCTTCAGCTTCTTTAGCGACTACTTTCAGCAAAAATAATTTGCACTAGCATTATCCCAGGGTATGCAACTTTTCTAGTTTTATTGAGGTTTACAAAAGTTTGAAACAGTTTCAATTGTACAATATAGTGGGAAACTATACAATGCTAATAAGTATAAATATGTACACATTCTCCATGTGATTTGAAAATACAGAACAGATTTAGAAGTTACAAGCAAAAATAACAAATGCATAATACTAAAACAGAGTAAGATACAACTGTTAAAAAAGGTAGGAAAACAATAAAAACAAATAAAGTAAATTATGCACAGCTTATTGGAACAATAAGGCCACAATGGGACACCATCTTTTGTCTCATTGAATCCTCAGGGAGTTTATTTCCTCCATCTGATACATTTCTCTCCCTTTCACAATAAAGGTATTGTATGCAGGTGGATCAGGGTTTAAGCACTTATTGGTAATACTCTTAAATTCTATAAAAGTACTTTTTATCATCCCCTACAAAGTTATCTGGTGGTAATATTTGAGATTTTTTATGGATTAAAGCAAAAGTTGCAATGATTTTTAAAATGTGCATTGTAAGGATATAACAAATAGCCAACCTTTATTCATGAACTTTTATTGGTTCACTGTAAAAAATGTCAGTGATTTTTACAGAGAAAAACTTCTGTTTGTACTGTAAAATCCTGGCAACATACGCTATCAGTTGTTTTAGCGTAAAATTGAATGTACGTCTTTGTTAATTTTGCAGATGGGATACATTTAATGTTCCTACTGTAAAATTATGATGCAATTTTCAACAATAAAGAAAAGTAAACTATAACAATAAAAGTTTTTGTAACCTAATATGATAAAAAGTACCACTGAATATTTTACGGTAAAATTCTGGCAACCTCAGCTGCCAGTTTTCTACTGTAAAAAATAATATATATTTTTGCTAATTTTTGTAATTTTTAAGGGTTAATACATATTAACAGCAGCAATAAGAAATGTTGCCCAAAAAAAGGAAAGTAGGACATTTTTTACCTTTTTTATGGTGAAATTCCGGCAACTACTGCTGTAAAATGTAAATATTTTTTACAGTATTAAACCTGCCCAAAACTTTCTTGTTTAAAAAGCGAAGACACTTTCTCCTCAAACCCTTTTTTCTTCAGTTCCCTTTAAAATGTGGCTCTTAAAGCCAGCTCTGTGTGGTCCAGGTACTTCACTCAGATGATTATAATGCCACGAGGGTGCAGCACATATTAGCCACAGAGGAGCACAATGGTATCATAATTAATGGTCGCAGCAGGATTGAACGCTGCCCTGACATGGAAAAGTGGGCCTACTTAAGCTCTACAAGGCGTTTAAATATGCAGAGTGAATGGCACAGCCCAAACCCTCCTGCTCTAAGGACGGCCCACGCTCATTAGCCTGACATCCTCCAAGGCACTGATACAAGGGCGACTGGCACACACAAAACAAACCGCCGAAAACACACGGAGACCCAGCGACAGACAGCAAAGCAGAGGCTTCCTCCTCATCAGTGCCCATCACGCCTTTAACGCTTCCCTCTGAATTGCAGGTTTTGTCTGCGGGATTTGTCTGCGCTGAATGCGGACGGACATGTGAGCCAGAATGCAGCGTTCCTGTAATGGCCTCGTCTGCATTCTGCCGATGTGAGTGTTTGCTGTGTTTGCTGTCTGCGCTCAGCTGTCTAGCACAGAGAAACTGCCTCCGCAGCGACAGAACAATGCAGATGAAAGGCTGACGGAGGAAGCGTCTGGAGCTGACGTCTTTCATGTGGATCAGAATGCAGCAGCAGCTGCTTGTGCATAGAGTTCATATGATTAGGAGTGGAACGGGGAGAAAAAGCTCTCTTTAATATGTTTGCAGACAAAGACAACAGAACACACTTTGTGTGTGAGTGAAATCCCTGCATGTGGGATAGCTAAGTCCTCCCAGATTGCTGAATGATCTGGATTTTCCTCTCTTTAACCCACTCCTCACTTTCCACACCTCCTCTTCATGAACACAGCTTCATCACTTCCTCCAAAAACGCTTTTGTGGAAACGACACTTCACCAAACAAGTGCCCCCACCCACCGGCAGCCCCCCTCCACCCTGACCGTACCAAGTTATCGCCTGGCTCAGTGCAATCAATTATTGTTGCAGTGAAATCATTAATAATTTCCTAATGAAAGTGATTCTGTTGATCTCTGTTGTCTTTTAATTAAACATAATTAGTCGGCTGCTCTGAGCTGTGGTGGGGACTCCTTTAGGGTACAATTTTGTTTTAATACACTGATAATGAATTTTTTACAATGAGTCAGTTGTTTAGTTATTATTCCGTCACAGTGTTTTACTATGTTCCCTGATAACAGATAATAACCATCGCACCTCCTGCTCGCTGCAGTCGTTTTTAAAGGAGGAGGGTTGAAATGAACAATTAAATTTGGATCTGGAAGAGTCCCCTCCTCTCTCAGATTAGCGCCGCATGTTGCTAGGGAAAGGAAGGAGCGCAGCTTAGGGGTTTGAAAAAAATGAAAACTGTCTAAAAAGAGTTTCCAGAGGACATGAAAAGGCCTGTTAGCTAAAGAGCGAGTGGAGAAAACATGGATAGATAATACATCGGTTCAAGGCAGTTCACTGAACGCCTCAGAGGTCCGCAAATGTGGATCAATGAAAAGAGCAAATGAAGGCATAAAGAGGATGTGATTATAAGCCAGGCTGCAGAATGTGAGCCGATTCAAAGACACAGAGAGGAAGCTAATTCGGCGCTGGTGTAGCACGCCGCAGCTACAGTGGTCAATTCCTGCGTGAACAATGGGCTCTGTCGCTCCGGAGACTTATTGAACATGCTCTATCTGAATGTGGCCTGGCTTAAGAGGCTTATGGCTGAAAAGTTTAGGTGACCTCCACATTATGTGGACACGTGCAGATTTCATTGGCTCACACAGCAGGTAAAAATGACCCAACAAAAAAACTCACAGTAACTATGAACTGAATACTTCATTTAGGAGGAAAAAAAGTATTTTTACTTTTAAACTCTGATTTAAGCCTCAAAGGAGGTCATTAACTAAACACATTTGTTTTATTATGCCACATTTTAATGTCTATAAGGATGTAACAATTCTTCCAGAATTGGTAAAAGGCCGATTCAAACTCGTCAACATGTTCATCGTTGTAGGAAATGAAAATAAAAAAATCGGTTTGTCTCGGCCTGGGCCTACATTTAGAAAAAATGCGGGGCAGATGATATTTCTTCATGCACGCTCGCTGTCAGTGTGAGCGCATGTCGGAGTGTGCATCTGTGAGTGTGTGTGCATCTGTGAGTGTGTGTGCATCTGTGAGTGTGTGTGCATCTGTGAGTGTGTGTGCATCTGTGAGTGTGTGCGCATCTGTGAGTGTGTGCACCTGTAAGTGTGCACGCCTGTGACTGAGCGCACCTGTGCGTGAGCGTGTAGCCAACTGGCTGTGTGTTCTTCATCCGCTTCCCTCCTGGGAAATTCTTGCATCTCTTTCAGATTTAAAAGTTTCACATAAGTCCGTCCCTCCAGGATTTTGGGATGTTGCGATCACAACTATTAGTGCAAATTCACTAAGATTTGTTCCTCAACCAGCAACTTTTCATTTTCATGGCAACTTTACTGCAACTTTGACAATCTACTGAAACAGTCATGCTGACGACGCAGCTTCACGGCTGTTTCCATTCTGACTCCTTCCTGGGAGCCGTGCTCTTTTTATGAACTCTCTTTAGCTCTCTGTCTTTTTTTCTCTGCGAGCTGCTCGTGAACGCTCATTTGGGCTGAGCGAACGTGGGTACGGAGCAGTCCGTCACACGTAGAACACAACATGAACCGAGTATGAAAGGATTTGTGATCATTTCATTATAATTGTTTATTTGTATTGAATAATTTCTGTTAGTAGGAAAACAGACAGTTTGATGTAAGGGTAAAAAGAAAACATACTTGACCTTAAAATTCCTTTAATTCATTGTGTTGAGAAAAAAATAAACGGAAAAAATCAAAATAATGTCTTTAAAACTAATCAAATGGTGGCTCGACTGAACAGTTACATCCCTAAATCTAAATCCTGAGCACAATCTTCTGTCAGATTTGCAGCATTTCAACAGAAAATCCCAAAAAGCTGTTTCTGAATTTGCTTCCTCTGGTAAAGCTTTCCCTCTCTCCAGCTGCATTGTTTATCCGCGTGTTGTTTATCAGTGCAGAAGAGTCTCCGGTGGTTTCTCTCTGTCTTCCCGGCTGTCATTCTCTCCCTCTCTCGGCGGCCTCCGGTGTTACTGTAACATATAATTACTCTGCAGCCTTGCTTGCCTATTTCTATAACTCCAGCGGTTCAAAGTGACTGTCGGAGTGTGGAGGAGATCATTGTGGGAGTTCCAGGTGGATTTCTTGATAATGAGTTAGCGCTGTAGTAGAGTTGAGGGTTTTAGTAATGGCTGGCTGCTAAAGCTCTTCCTGGGAGTTTAATGTAAAACAAACAGGGCCGCGCTGACAGCCTGGGAAAACTGATATTGTGTCTTTGCAGCTTCCACTTCAGGGCTCTCGCCGCCTCCTGCTCCAAGGAAGGGAATTCTAAGAACAATTTATATTAATGAAATGGCGTTTGGATTCCAAATTTGAATGACTCAAACGTTACTCATGGCCTGTTTTTTAAATGCTTGTATTTGTAAAAAAAAATCAGGACGACCGTATTTAAACTGAAAACCTTTTTCTTTAAAAAAAAAACTGATTTGTTGAATCATCAAATTAAGCTAAAAGAATACAATAACCGCTTTGAAGAAGGTTACTGTTCATAAATCTGTGGTACTCGCTGCTGCTGCACGTCCTTCATCACACATTTTAACTCATTCTTCTCCTCCTGAAAAGTTTCAGAGAAAGGGATGAGCGGGAATGCAGAAATCGCAGCGTCCATCCCTGCACTACAGCCGGTCGAACCAATCACGGTTCTCCGGGACACTCCCACATAGATGCACATGGCAAGCCTCCAAAGTCAGCCGCTACTATCTTTGCAGGCAGCTTTACAAAAAGCCGAGACCACTGAAACGTGAGGTAAGACGCATTCTGCAAGCACACTGTGCATTTAGATATTCACTGTTTTCCATAAATAACACATTTCAGAGATCAACGCAGAAGCCAGCAGAGGGAACCAGCGGCGAGGTGAAGACGGAGCGCTCTGGACCTCCGTCTCTCAGCGTGAGAAGAAAGAAAGAAAGTTCCTCTTGAAGTCAGAGGAATACACTTCCAGCACAGCTTCAAAACTAAACAGCAGTGAATGTGACAACGGTTCCACAGTTTTGGCAGCCAAACTTCAATCCAGAGAGTGGACAGACGTGGAGATTGGAACATTAAAAAGAAGCCAGTGGAGAAGAATGAGAGGCATAAATTGCGTCACACTCGGAGTGGAAGAGTCAGGCAGCTGGACTGCATCAAACGTCACGCCACTTTCTGAACTCCCTCCAGATTCCAGCAGAGGGGAAAAAGAAGCCAGGAGCAGAAATGTGGGACCATTCCTTCAGAAGAAAGTCAAAAGAAAACTGTTGACCGTCCGATTTATGCCGACACTCTGCAGCTTCGTAGCTAAACGTCCTCCATCTTTGGTGTCTGACATGGTCGGGTACAGGAGTCTGGAACCTGCAGAGCCTCCATGACCCTTCCATTGTGGCTCTCCGGTTGAAGAAAATTGATGTTTTCATTTTAAAAGTAGCACATTCATCAAAACAAAACAGTCAAACTTTTGTTAAATCATTCACAAACATTTGAAGAATAGCACGCATCCCTCCTGACTACGTTACCCACAATGCTCCAGAAATCCATCCAGTGTTACAGCTTTATAGCTTCACAGTCGTACTAAAACATTTAGACCACCAAACTCAAGGTCAGTAAGCACAGTCAGGATTCATAATAAAGTGGACTGTTTCTGGGGTTTTAACTGTACCAAAAACACAGTAAGGGTCACTAAAAATCTCTGAATGATTTCTTCAAAGATAAGTTTATGAATTTCCAACAAAAACTATCAAATTAACTGCACAAATTCTTTAAAAAAAATGTTTTAATTAAGTCTTTTTTTAATTGCTGCTGACATAAAACTA
>NC_050527.1:19648552-19689651 GCF_002922805.2 Oryzias melastigma | reverse complement strand
AAATATTTTTTTAATTAAGTCTTTTTTTAATTGCTGCTGACATAAAACTATCTAACACAATATTTGCTGCACTGAGATGATCTCATGTCTTTTATTTTGAAAGGGAGTCGCGTTAAAAGTTGCTGTTTTACAATTACAAAACAGATGATATTTTTCTCATGTTTACATGTTTTTCATGTACAAAAAACAATAATTTATTGACATTTGTAAGACTTTGTGAGTTGTGGTTGGTGAGAAATCCACCCGATTGGCTCTTTAAATGTTGAAGGTTGCAGACCTCTGGTCTAGTTCAGGGGTCTGCAACCTGCGGCTCCAGAGCCACATCTCTGGTTAAAGAAATATAAAGTTTTTAAAAAAAACGACAGTACTGAGCTAAAACATTTCAGACATCAGATTTTTGGGCGCAGTGTACCTCGGAAAATCAGTTGGAAGTCAGAAAGCATGACCAGAATTAACTGGATTACAAAACAGATTTTCTATTTTTGAACAATATTTAAGTGCGACTTATGAATTGAAATACAGTGACAATTGGCTCCAATGTTATTTTTTTGGTTGGATCAATGTATGTTTGGCAGAGATCTACCACAAATGGTAAAATATATATATTTTTTGTCACTGCTGACATTCCACTACCTGCTCCTACATTGGCAGCTGATTCTATGTGACACAAGGTGTCTTTTATTTTGAAAGGAAACCAGGTGAACCTCTGTCAAAACATATAAACTGCTTCATATTTTGAAAAAAAGGGTATTTTCTCTTTATATTATGTTTATACAAAAGAAGATCATTTTTATTTCATATCATAATGGTAGCATTGACTTAAATGTGTGATTGCTTAGTAAGCATTCAAACTATAGTGATTCTCCTGCTTCTTTCCGTACATTTTTGGCACATGAAAACTCACTTTCAGTGATTGCAGGAATCTTGATATCAAAACATTCAGCTTGTTCAGGCCTTTTTTTGTTATCCATAAACTTGATAGTTTTTGAAATATTGAAAAAAATATGCTCCATAGGAAAAGACTGGGAGAATCTTCAAATCTCAACATTTTTATTAGATTAGCAACAAGCCCTTAAATACTTTCCTAAGCTGTTTTCATCTTTTATACAGTAATTAAAAGAAAATTGACTTCACCTAATATTTAGCAACATGCTAAAGTTTGGCTCATTTAGTTTACTGAGGAATTTTAGGCAATTTTGGAGTTTAGCTAGTATTTTAGCAATGTGTTAGCTTTTTAGCTAATTTGGCATCTATTGAGGTTTTTATGCTAATTTGGAGTTTAGCTAATATTTTTGCAACATGCTAACGCTTTTGTTTTCTGCGGCTTTTATAGGCCAATTTAGAGTTTAGCTTCTATTTTAGCAACAGGTCAACGTTTTTGACTAATTTAGTTTACTGAACATTTTTTACTATTTTGGAGTTTGGCTAGCATCATACTAGCTTTTTTGGCTAGTTTGGCATCTACTGAGTTTTCTTATGCTAACTCTGAGTTTAGCTAACATTTTAGCAACATGCTAATGTTTTTGGTTAATTTGTTTTCTGAGGTTTTTATAGACTAATTTAGACTTCTATTTCAGCAACAGGCTATTTTTTGACTAATTTAATTTACAAAGGAATTTTAGGCTGTTTTTAGTTTAGTTAGTTTTAAAGCAGTGAGCTAGCTTTTTTTTTCTTATTTGGCATCTAAGGTTTTTTGGGCTAATTTAGAGTTTAGCTCATATTTAAGCAACACCCTAAATATGTTTGCAAACTTGACATGTATTTGGGATTTTTTTAGCAATTTTACAAAGAATTTTTCATAAATTTATGTCAGCTCTCATAGTTCTTTAACAACATTTCTAGTCTTCGCAAATTTAACATTTTGCAAATAACTTTTGCATTTTCAGCAAATTCATTCAGTAATTAAAGTAAATTGCGTCACCCTTTTCAGCAAAAAGCTTCAGGATATTCAGTAACTATTTTCAGCAAAAGCATTCACAATAGCATTATCACAGGTAATTCAACTTTTCTAGTTGACATTATTTTTCTTAAGGATGAAGTGAGACTTTGTGGCTCTTGCTGCATTTCGGAGGGTGAAAAATGGACCCAAACGGTCTTGTAAGTGTTGAAGGTTGCAGAACCTGGTCTAGTATCTGTAATCAATCCTGTCAGAGCAGCTGGAGATGACAGGAGAGAGGAAAGTTTTACTTTGAGGAGGATTTAGACTCAAGAACTCAAACACACAACAGTTCTCACAAGGGGTCGTCTAGAGATGATATTGTGTTTAATTTAATAAGGTCAAGCTTGAAGCGACAAACAAAGGAGCTGTCAGCAACACCCCGCCGAGGTGAAAGATGCTAGCCTGGCGTGATGCTATCTACCCGCTCCACCAGTAGCGAGGGAAATTCACTTGACTTTAGAAGAAAAAAAAATCCTGTTATTGGCCTTTTTTGTTTTATACAGTCGCTCTCTGTGCAAAAAGATTAGAAGATTTTAAAGAAGTGCGTAATCTGCTTTAACAGCTTATCAAAACTTTAGCGATCTGGTGATAAAGAGCACAAAGTTAAGTAGCCGGTTAAGAGGATAACTCCCCAGTGCAGTCTAGTGATTAGCAGATGAGAATTGGGAGACCGAAAATCCGGGTTGCAAATCCCACTCCTGCCACATTCACTTTGAGGGAGAAGAGGCTCCATTTCAGCTTTGAGGGGTATTGTCACGCTGTAATCATTTCTGAAAAGTGATAAATGAAGCCCCCTTTCCTTCACCCTTTAGAACCCGAAACACAACTTTATTTACGTATTTATTCTGCTCGTTCTCTCTGGCGAACGCCTTTCAGGACCCAATTATAGCTGAGGGAGCCGTGCACTTTGATGAGCGGTGACAGTTCAGGCATCTCCCCATACCATCTGCAGCAAACGCAGCCCTCCTCTGATCTGCAGAGCAGACTTTTAATGAGAGTTTGCACCACACAATGCAGCAGATTGAGGAGTTTATCTGAATGACTGGGGGGTCATTGGAGTTTTTGCTTTACTGTCACTTCTGCATAAACAAAATTCTCTTTATTTTCATCCCAAATCATCGGGATGCAGCTGATTCATTAAAGATATATGACGGAGGCAGAGTTAGCAAATGAAGGAGGCAAAGCCATCTCATCTCCTGCTTTCCTCGTTATCTTCCCGCGATAGGGATTCACTTGGTATAACAGAGCATTAATTACCTTGTGAAATCTAAAGACCATTAACTTTGTGTGTCAAGTGATGTTTCTCAGCTCTTAATCAGAGTTTTAGTGATATAAATTACCCTTTGAGTGAGCGCGGGGCTGTGCGCGCCTTTTTCTGCGTGTCCTTGCAGCTGCGTAGACGCAATTACTCGCGAATGTTTGTGACTTTGAAATGTGAGGAGAGGGAGAGACAAAAGAGGAAACGGAGAGAAGGAGGCAGAAGAGGGGTGGATGGAGGGGTGGATGGAGGGCCGGCGTGCTGCTCTGCTCTGCACAGAGATAACAGGATGCCAGAGCTGCCCGCTTACCTTTGCTGTACACCACGCAGTTGTTTTTGTTGTCCTCCGCTCCCTGCCAAGTCACATCCAGCAGCCACCTGGGGCCGGCGCTCAGCACCACCGGGACCGTGCTCTTCGTCTTCTGGTCGAGGACAGATAACAAACACTAATCATTTGCTTATTTTGGCGATTAAAGAAATATTAATAACCAGCAAGTTCCGCTCTTCTGCTTCTCTGAATGGCCACAAAGAGACAATTTAGGAAACTAAACGGCATGCAGCTCATGTCCAGCCTGGTTCCACTCGTGGAGAAGATACAGTGGGTGTGCTGAAGATGGCCTGCAGAAGGAAGCTGCAGTTGGAAAGGATCAAAATGGAAGCGAGTGATCCAGCATCTGATCGCTCAGATTACGAGGAATATCCCAGGTGTCTGGGAATTGTAGAAAAAAAGAAAAGGAATGGGATGGTGGCTCTCGGAGCAGAGGAAGTGAGTGTTCTGCTGTGAACTTTGGACACATTGTGCTGCACTATCGCCAGGATCTCACTATTTCCTGAAACAAGCGGGAAAGAATTTAAAGAATCAGTATCCATTTCAAAGGGCGATTGAGGTTAGAGTTTTTATAATATGCCGGAAAATTATTCTGAATGTGCAAGGTCGTTTTTCTTCTCGGTCAGAGGTCAAACGTGGAGTTTTGTTCCTCAGAAAGAGAAAAAAAATTAAGCAGTGATACAGAGAGCAGCATCCAGCCTAATGTATTCAGCTGCTGCAGTGTCCCCCGCTTATCCTCAGATTTCTTTTCTTTCATTTTGCTGTTGTAAAGCATGCGTTGGTAGGGGTGGGTTGATAAAAACTCATTTAAGCATTTAAATTAATTTAATTTAACAGATCAATAATCGATTGATAAAAATATGGATGGATTTAGCACCTTCAGCTAAAGTCTGCTAGCTTAATGCTAACATTTAATGGAATTTCCCATAGGACGGCTAACACTCGGTTGACCTAAACATACATTGCTGACTAAATGAACATAAACTAAAACATAGTTTTTTCCTCATTCTTTCTTCTTCTTCTGGAATAAAGAGTAATGCTATAGCGTGATCGCCACCTAGTGGCCAAACTGAAACGCCCTCCAGGAGAAGCAGAACAATGTTTACAATGTTCATGATACAATGTTACAATGTAAGCCACATGTGTCCAAGTCAAGGCCCGGGGGCCACATCCGGCCCTCCAGGTAATTCTATCCGGCCCTCCAGATCATTTTATTTGATTGTCATTAATGGCCTGATTTATACCTTGTATAATTTTGACAAAATATATTTGTATGGATAGTATAAAATATTGAAAGTTACTTAAGGTTTAAGTTGATTTATTCTGTGATAATATACCTGCTTTTTGTTAAAAAGTTACAGTTTCAATTTTTTTTTAAATAACCATTCTGATAGCTTTTTGGACAATTTTACCATTTAATAAGATTTTTTAGGCTATTTTGGAGTTTAGCTGATATTTCAGCTACATGCTAACTGTTCTGGCTAACTTGAGGCTTTTTTTTGCTTTTTTAGGCCAGTTTGGTTTTTATCTAATATTTTTAGCTGACTTTTAGGTTTAGTGTTTTCAGTTATCACCTTCAGCATCTTCAGCAGCCAAATTCAGCTTACAGCATTCATACTAGTATTATTGCAGGTAATGCTATATATCTAGTTCATACTTATGTTAAGTTCAGTTTTAAAGTTTTCAAAATGTAGTTTTAGAGTGTTCAATAAATGTTTATCCTGTTAGGCCTGTGACCTTAAGTCTCATCATTTCACTTTGTACAGTATGTGAACTGGATTAGATTAATATAAATGTATTCAAAACATATAGTAGATTATTAATGTATTTCTAAACAAATGTTTAAAATTAAATTGAATTGAAGAATCAATAAAAACAATCAGAATTGAATCGATTCAGGCTCTTATGAATCAAATCGTTTCTATAAATTAGTATTGATACCCAGCTCTATGCGTTGGTGGTGCATGTATGTCCGGGGGGGGGCTGTTACATCCTACGGTGACAGTCCTTCCAGGCCACTGCTTTTGAACTCGCCCCCACCCGTCATCAGGATGCTGCAGAAATAGTTTGGCTGAGAGCAAACGGGCTGCTTTGCAACATCTCCACACTTCATTCCTCTGCCCCCGTCTCAGTGAGGGACAGGACACTGTCCATCTGTCTAAAGGCGCAGAGAAATCCCAGCCCTCTGCCGCGCTTCGCACTCATTTCTCCCCCGCAAAAGGCAACAACCTTCAAGGATAAATGCAAATGTCACTTGAGCATGTTAAAGGTCTGAATTGGCACAGATATGCACAAAAGATGAGCACTGTGCTCCGGCAATGCCCCCTCCTCCTCCTCCACCCACCTACCCATCTCTCTTACCGTGAACTCTATCCACTTGGAGGCTGGTTTCTATTTTTTTTTTTTTTTTTAGGGAGATTTATTTACAAATAACAAATGCCTCTCAGAGGCTGATAGGAATCGTTTTCTTCAGGCAAAAGGAAGGAAACAAATTCCCGCACATATAAAGGCACATTTTTAAATATATATATAGCTTTGCACATTGGCACCTTCAAACTGATCAAACACAGACAGGGAATTGCGTGTTGATTTTCGCTTCCCTCCTCCTGGCATCTCCTCATCCCGCGCTGGCAGCAGATGAGACGGCGAGGACCTCTGTATTTTAAGTCATTTCACATTTTAAATTAGCCCCACAATGAAGTCTTCTATCTGGCTAACCTGAAAATCTCACACCCCTGTCAAAAGAGCAGAGCAGACCGGCCGATTGTTGCCATGGGCGACTATCTCAAATGGGAATCAGATTAACCCTTTCTCAGATCTCCAGACTGGAGCCATCTCTTGTTCAGAGGCGAGAGGCTTCTCCTCCACCCCCCACCCCCCCGTGCCCGAGGGAATTCATGATATTAGAGTTCCTCTGAATGTAGACACAAAATATTACATTCTTTCTGCGCTAACTGGAAACCTTTTAAATGCATCACTTAAATGTCACTTTCTTCTATTTTTCTTTGGAGTCTTTTTCTTGGAAAGTGAACAACCGACGACCCCCCCAGCCCTGATTTACATAAACACCTCCAGTTACAATATGTGCTTTGTAAGCACGCCGCAAAGACAAAGAGGTGCGCGAGCGACGCCAGGATTAAGCAGCTGCAGCCGGGGAAACATTTGCTGCAAAAATGGCGGCGGGCAGCAGAAATGCAGAGTGACAGGCCGAAAAATTACAATTTGTCTGGAGAGAGGGGAGAGCCCGAGCACTCGGCTTTGAGGGAAACCGACGAGTCGTCCGGCTACTGCGGCGTTCTCCTGTAAATCCAAACAAGTGTGCTGAGACGACCCCTGTTGGTTACTTTGATTCATCTGCTAAAAGCATATATTCATGCTTTGATGTCGTAAAATACTTTAAATGAATGTGCTCTGTCATATATCAGACATTGATATATTTTACTTAGAGCTGTCAGGCGATTAAATTTTTTAATCGCGATTTATCGCATTTTGTCCAGAGTTAACTCTCGATTAATCGCAAATTTACATGTGGCCTTTTTTTAAGGAAAAAAATGTGTGGTTCGTGGAATTTAGCAGTTCTACATTAATTATGAAAACAAGAATGACAATATTAATAGTTTTCATCAGAAATACTTTATTTTGTAACATTGTATTGAGATAAACTTTCTTAACAATAAAAGGCTGTAACATAAAATGCCTAACAAAAGCCCAAGTGCAAGTGAAGGGCATTTTAAATTCAAAACTTCAATCAACGTTCAGTAAAATAAAATAAAAAACATCAAAAATAACATTTCCATAACACTTTCATGTTCATTTTTTGTCAGGACCAAATCTTTTCCTCCTCTGCTGAACTACAGTAATAAATGAAATAGAGATTCATCATTTCCAATGAACTTTTGTTTTTTAAAACCTTAAAGACTGAGAAAAGCGGGATACACTGTGGATAGTTTGACAGTCTGTTACTGCCGCCGCGTTCTCTGGCTGCAGCTCGATGCAGCGACGTGTCCAGCGGAGCTCACACCATGAATATGCCGACAGACAGAGAGCTATGCTGGGGCTGGATCACGCTCAAACCTCCAGAACATTTAAAACGTCCCCCGGTGCGCTTGCTGTTCGGAACGTCGGGGGTCCGCAGCTCTCGGGACGCGGCGCCGGACGCGAGCCGGTACCACCAGACGTGGTACTGGACGCGAACTGGAGCCGGGTTAGGGTGCAGGAGCTCTCCAGGTCCTAGCGCCGGCCGGTTTTAGCTCGCAGCTCGGTGTTTGGAGACCCGCCCGTGATCTAGTTTGAGAGCAGCCGGTGAGTTGGAGGGCGGGACGCCCGCGCGCGCGGTATGAAAAGGCACGTATGAGAAAGTCCGCGATTAATGCGTCAAAAAAATTGTCGGCGTCAAGCACATGTCAGATTAATGCGTTTTTAATGCGACAAATCTGACAGCGCTAATTTTACTGGATTGGCCCTTTCCTATTCGCCGCTATAGACAGAGACGTGCGCGCTCACAGGCGCCATTGCTATGCATTGAGTCGCGTCAACACAACGCAGCTGTTTCAATGTAAGACAAGCAGGCATCAACCACAAAAAAAAAAAAATCGGACTAGCTCCCTTATTTTTTAACCGATTTTCACAAAACATGGCTTGAGATATATTTACATTTGTATTATCTCTAAAATTGAATGACTTGATGACGTGTAAGATTGTGATTGGTCCGGACCATTAGACCACCATCACGTGAAATGACACACACACCATGTTACCAGGTAACTGAGGAGGTCCAAACAAGTACACACATAATCACAAAAGGGAGCGCAAAATTTGCAATCAATGGCAAAAACCTTGATAACAAAATAATCAGATCGAGGGGAATCATCACAAGATCATGATCGTTATTTTAATAGAGAGAAATCAGGCTGGGAAACGTGAAGTTTGTTCTAAAGTGTGTGCTAGCAAGTAACATGCTAGTTTGTTGTTAGTCGCACGTAAAAAAGAAAAAGAAAGTGACTATTAGCATGAAATTTTTTCTAAATACATCCTGGAAGTGTTGAACTTCTTTTAGGTCGTATGGACCGGAGGAAATCCCTCTAGAATATGCAGCTCGCTTTCTGCTCGGTGACATAAACACTGAGGAGAGCAGACGTTAGTGAAGGAGATGTCAATGTCAAAAATAATAAATAAAAGACCGAGCAGATCTCAACACTTTACTTTCTTTCTTTCTTTTAATAAACTTTATTGTAAACATCAGTTTCAGTACAGAAAATTGGTCCAAAATCGCTAAATCGTTTGTATAAGTGGCGTTACTCTAGTGTGATGTCATCACTAGTCACAAGCCCCCGAGTTAATCTTGCAGGGCGAGCACATGTGGTACCTGACGGGGAAACCTGTCTGAGGTCCAGGGAATCCCCAAAAATGGACCAAATCACATGAAAAGCTGGACACAAGGAAGATGAGGGACACCGTTTATTAAAGAAAAGAACTGTGTCCTGTGAAGAAAGAAAACAAAATCTTTAGTTTGCTGGTTCAAAACAAAAATCAAGACCGAGAGATTGGAACCTAGAAAGTAAGTCAGAGAGACTGCTGACTCAGACACGTTGACCGTCTGAGTCAGTAGCTCCCTGATAATAATTGGATCTAACTAACAAAAAGAAACATAGCAGGCCCCCAAATAAAGACTACCAAGGTCCAACCCCAAACTAAAATAACAAAACCCACCAGCATAAGACTGCTGAGGAAACAAAGGAGGAAAAAGAGAACCAAACAAACCAGCACAACTCAAACTCAAAGACCTCCTGCTCCACAGCCTCCTGACTCCTCCTCTGGCTTAAACACCTGCCAGGTGTTGATCGAGATCATTCGCCTCAACAGCCATAACACAAACCCAGAGAGGAGACTGATGAGGTTCAGTGGTATGACTGGTTGATAAACTTGACAAATGAAGTAAACTAGTCTATTTCCTTTTAAAAACACCTCAAAGTGCTGAACAAAGAACAAAAAACACTCTAACGCACATACAAATAAAATCAGATAATGTAAAAATCTACCATCATGAAAAAAAACGACATATTTTGTTGTTTTTGTATTGACGCCGTCTTCTTTCTTCAGTGTTTAAAGTGAACGCTGCAGATTCTAGCTGGGCTTCCTCCAGCCAAGAAACATGTTCAACACTGGTAGTACGTATTTATGAATCACATGTGAATATTTACTTAAAAAATTAGCAACATGTAGCCTCAGACGCACTAAAAATCCATGCAGAGAATGCAGGAATCTGAACCTTTGCTGCACAGATTATAAGTACCCAACGGGAATTTCCATCAGTTTTTGTGCTGGTCGCACGTTAACATGAGGGAATAAAATCATATGTTTTAAAACATCAAACAATAAAATAATAAATCATTAAAGACATCAATGATGCCCCAAGCTAGCATGCTACATGCTACATGCTAGCTCCCACTTTAGCACAAACTTCCCAGCCTAATTTCTCTCTATTAAAATGTGATTCCTGTCCTGTGATGATTCCTCTCCATCTGATTATTTTCTTGTTGTGGTTTTTGAAGTTGATTCCAAACCATTTTGAGGTTCTTATTCTAACTCGTTCTTCACTCGGGAAGACTCAGTAAAGCCGCATGTCTGTCCCGTGATTTCCGATCCAGTAATATATATCAATGTGTGCAGATTCTCATCTTCCAGGCCGTAAAGCCCCCCCGGCCTTCTCCTGTGAGTTTATCTACCTTCTGCCTTCACTCCAGTGGTTTCAATACTCTGTTGGTATTTTTATTTCTACTTTTTATCCTCTGAGCTCCGTTCCTCCTGTAAGAGATACAGCCACCAAAACAGTGTAGTCAGCGCAGGAGTGATTACAAACTGATGCTCCAAATTCACTATAAAATGAAAATCAATATTTCCACAAGTTGCTGTAACATAAAAGATAACCTTCATTGATTTTTCTAGACTTAGGCCTCTCCGATAAAATCTAATATAAATTTTCTGCCCCGCGGATTTGGATCAGAGCAGAGCCGGGCGGAACGATAAGTTCCGCGCACATCTCTCAGACTTGGATTTTTTTTTCCTCTTCCAAGCCAGGGCTGTGCTATTTATAATTGGTCCTGTGTGAGCAAAAGCTTCTATCAGGAATCTGTTCTAATTTTTATTACTGAGAAGCTAAAGCCTGTTCCAGATAATTTGGAAATTTCAGGGGAATTGTGATAGAGCTGATGGCACAGCCGGACCGACTCAGAAAGGAGCTAACCTGTAATAGCCTCTGTGGCTGCGCTGATTAAATGTTGCCATAGATGAAAGACCTGCCATCACCGCAATAAATTAACCAATCACACAAATCCCAAGTCGCTACTAATCCCTCCTTGATACCATGATCCTCTGATCAGCTGAAGGAGGTGAAGAAGAAAGTGGCTGGTGACACTCAGCCTCCTTCCTGCCTCCCTGTGTAAACAACAAGCTAATGATATCACCGCTGACCATTTCACCACCACTGGCTACTCTTAACCCGCTTCATGGTCAGGGCAGGTGAAATCGATACAGACCTTGGGTGGGAATGATTATTTTCCTCATCGCACACAGACACACACACCCCGCCGCCAAGGTCACTGACTGGCACTGTATCCGTCTTGATCCCACAGCTGCGGGATTTAGACAACTGAGAGATCAAACCGGCTCTGTCGGAATATATCAGGACGTTCCCGGGGTTTTTACATTCAGCTTTCAACATCCACTCGCTGGGAAAGTGCTGCCTTTTTTATTTTTGGTCATAGAGGATTTGGGAGTTGTTGGCCTGTCAAATAATTTGGACTGATAATACGCGCACAAACACATATGGGTGATGTCAGGTTTGTGTCCGAGGCGGAGTGAGGATAAAGGATTTGTACCTGTTCTACCAGTCAGTTTACAGCAGACAGCACACTCACACCTTGATAACGTCCATTGCAATTAGTTGTTCACTGCGATGAAACAAATTGCATGTGGTCAACTGGAAATTTCATTAAGGGAGATTTTCCTCCAGCCCTCGTTATCGCTCCGCGTATTCATATTTTCTTAGCCTCAAGGATGGATGAGGTTTTTTGTTTAATAAAGAAGTCACAGTCGGTCCATGCTTTTGAACCAGCTGCTGCATACTTGATTTTTTTTCCAGTTTATGTCAACATCCTACATAAAGTGGGAAATTCTTCCGTCTCTGAAGACGGCCTTTGTGTCATTCTCTCCTCCTCTGCATGGCGTGGTTACGGCTGCTGAGATGAAAAGACACCTTCAGTCTGCTTTAAAAAGCAAGAAAGAAATGTACAAAAATAAGGTAAATATTGCTTAAAATTAGAACAATGATCTGCCAACAGAACAAGAAAATTTGGCTTGTCAAGACGTTTCAAAACCATTTCTAACCTCATAGGAACCACAAATACCTTAAAATTAGTATATTCTTACTAATATCAAGCTCTTTTTGACCAATAGAAATATATTTTTTAAGATACATTTTCTAAAAATGATTTTTTAACCCTAGAGCACGATCGCCGGGTGATTTTCACCCGAGCAAAAGTACTAGATTTCCAATATATTGTATTTTTCTGAGTGTCCCTGGGTAAAGTCATACGTGTCCCAGGAATGGATGAACCAAAGACCAAATCTCTAGTATCATTAATTTTATTTTTTTAGGATTTTTTTGTTCTGAAATTCCTAATTTTTCTGTAATTTTCAAGCATGATTTTAGGATCTTCTTGTGCTTATATTGTCCTTTTCATACATAATCCACAGTTGAAAATAAGGTTATCTTAACATTCGGGATCTGTTTGTTGAAACCAGCCAAAAATATTTAAAACAAAAGTACTTTTCTAATCTTTGTAAACAATAGCACTTTTCTTTTCTTACTAGAAATTCTTGAATAAAGGCAAAATTCCTGCATTGATCTTTGCCATACAAATGTCACATAAAGATAATGTTACTGTTGTAACTGTTCACATTCAAGTTTTTACTCATAATAAGTAATAAAATCTTAATATCTTATTGAGATAATTTAGTACCAAAACTCTTAAAATAAGGAAAATTATCTGCATAAAATCTACTAAGTGAGAAGAATTATCTCCCCATGAGCATGTTTATGCTTGTTTTAAGATAGTTCATCTCACTTAGATTTCCCTTTCTGCAGTGTTCCTCCCGCCCCCCTCCCCATCGCCCTCTCTAAGGCTACTGCATCTGCTTTTGGAGACTAAATAACAGAAACATGCAGGAATTGCACACTAATTCCCCTCAGAGATAGATCTTGGCTTGTGCCCTGTCATAAATCAGAGAGTTTCGATATGAAATGAGGCAAGCTGCTCTAATCATTTCTGCATTTCAAATTGGATCGCTGGCTCAATCGCTTGGCTTTTAAACTGCTTGCCTAAGAGCAAATGTGAGGTGGGAGATAATTCAGCTGAAATCTCTGCTCTGCTCTGCGCTGCGCGGCGGTTAGTTTACTGCTTGAGTGCAAGAGAATGCTTTTTTCTTTCCTTTGCCCATCTTTCTCTTTTCAACTCGGTTAAATTGACTTTTCATTTTAAAAATCGATTAAATTGAGAGAGTCACCGCTGTTCCCGGAATCTTTAAAGGGACACCCATCACTGTGCGCATGTGCCTTTATTTGGCAGCTGCTATCATGGCGCCGCTATGAGGAATAAATATTTTCTCATTTAAATCACCTTTTATCCTGCTGACTGGACTGTAAGCCTCAAAGTTCATGTGCTGCATTAGCTATTACTTATTTCAGATGAAATGCTCACAGTGCTCGTATTAACGCTGCATATGGGAGGTGCTGCACGATGACTGCGTGTTCTCTTCCCTTTTTCAGGGCACGAGAAAGCCGACAAACGACGAGCCATTTGGGATTTTGATCAAAAAAGCTGCATCCCATAATAAAAAGTGCACCTCGGCATAATTTTGTGTCCTTAAATGAATCTCCAGTTGACTAAATAAGAGAGAAATGGGGGCAAGAATAAAGATTAAGAATGGGGAACACTATCTGTGCTCCATGCTCCATTCTCAGAGACCTTCAGGCACTTCAAGGTGCTCCAACTCTAAACCCAAACAATTTAGTTTAAGCTGCAACTGCCCTGAAGACAAGCAATCCCCTTTCTCCACCCCACTCGCTCCTCTGCTTTCTTTCCCCTCCATCTTCTTTCATTCTTTTGCAAACTTCTTCTACATGAGTTTGTTTGAATTCATTTCTCCTGAGTCTTATCAACTTGTTTTAATTACAATTAGTGTCAAACTCAATCACACCAGGGGCCTTAACCTGAAACACACCTTAGGTCGCGGCCGAACAGGATAAACAGTTATTGAACACTCTAAAACTACATTTTTAAAACATTAAAACTGTAACTTTTAACATAATTATGAACTAGATATATAGCATTACCTGTGATAATTCTAGTGTGAATGATGTAAGGTAAATTTGGTTGCTGAAGATGTTAGTGCTGATAGTTGAAGATGCTGAAATTGAAAGCTAAAAATATTAGCTAAATACCAAACTGGACTAAAAGACTAAAAAAAAAAAAAAACAGCTTTATGTTAGCCAAAACAGCTAGCATGTAGCTGAAATGTTAGCTCAACTCCCAAATAACCTAAAAAATTCAGGACAGCTAATACTCTTTATACCAATAACTACTGAAGTCAATCACACCAGATGTTCTGCTCCTATCAGGTGACAAAGGCCTTTTTTCCTGCAGAGTGTTTGGACGGTGTAAACAGCAGAAAGCTGAATGTGCAACGTGTGTCTCCAGGGTCTGGTCTGGGGGGCGGACGCTCGCGCCCTGCGCTGTGGCGTTTCTGCTAACGATGTGAATTACACAAAATTTCACATTTGAATTCAAGAAAGTTGTTTGATCTTTTGCATGTAAGTTGAGTCTGACTCCTGGAGCAGCGAGGGAACATAATAGGGAAGCCTGAGCCTGTAATGTTCACCTGTATGGATATTACCGTGGCCCCTGGGGGTCAGGGTGGCAGGTGGCACATTCTCTGGACAGATCCTGCCTTTTCTCCGTCGGAATAAACAGGGAGTTTCCTCGGAGAGGGAGAAATGGAAACTCGGGAGTCAATCAGTCAATGAGGTCACAACAAATCCCTGCTCTCATAAGCACACAGGGAAGACTAGGATCAGTCAGAGGCGGTAAATAAGGACAAACAATAAAGTGCTTGAATAAAGTCCCTGACTTAAGATAAACCTCAGTGCCCCCTTTAGGTATTGGATTTTCATATTCTTTTGAACTCCCTGCTCTTCTGTCAGGGAGTTAAACATTTTGATGTATTAAAATGGCATCTACTTTATATGAATTTATATTTCAGGAGATTCTCACCCTCCCCACAGCAGCCACAGCTCACTCTAAAATAATTAGAAATTCATCAGAAATGAGACCGGCAGATGAAATCTGACGAGTGGCCCAAACACCTGAGTTCAATAGTTTGATCGCCGGGGTAACGGGGTCTGTCTGACTCCACTGTAAAAGAGCAAAAATATTTACACCAAGTTAAGTAAATAAGATAAAGATGGTGAACTTGCCCCGCGCTAAATGCATTAGACGTGAACTTTCTTATCAGGGGCAGAGCACACAGGCTGCTAAAAGATGGCTTTCCTGAGCTGGAAATGGTCTTTGTTACCCAATTAGTCTGCTGACGACCCTGTGGTGTAATATTCCCGCTCTGACAGCCTCATATACATCCGTCTAATGAGGGCCCGCTGGACCACCAGGGAGAAGACGGTCATCACTTAGTTCTCTTTGGTGCCTATCGGCTTTCTCATCAGCAAACTTTCCTTTTCTTTTGTTGGATGAGTGTTTTTCTCTGCTTGGTTGATCATCCGTCCAGCCTTTCTGACAGCGTTCCTTTTAAGTAGGTCCAGGACCAGTCAGGTTAAGGATCAGAGGACTCGGACCAGAAGATCTGGTCAAGGTCTATTGGCATTCATCCAGCAGAAGCAACCGGGTTTGTGTGGTTCCACTTCCCTGCTCAGAGCATCCAGCAGGTCCATTACAAAAGCCTTGATTCTCATGTGTCCAACACGCCGCTCTTGTTTCCAGATGCCTGCTCTGATCTGTCTTATCACAAGAAGTTTGAACTGAACGGTAAAAGAAGTGCAACAAATAAGAGGTTTATTTATAATATTCCTATAGGCCAGGGGTCCTCAAACTACGGCCCAGGGGCCGAATCCGGTCCTCCTCCACATTTGGCCCGGCCCCAGAAACTGCTTTGGCTAAATTAGACCTTTTTTTCATAGTTTTTTTAGGCTAATATAGCAATTATCTAATATTTCAGCTACATGCTAGCTTTTTTGGCTAATTTAGACTTTTTCGTTTTTTTACGCTAATTATGAATTTTATCAAATGTTTCAGCTACATGCTAGCTGTTTTGGCTAAATTAGACTTTTTTGTTTTTGTTAGGCTAATTTGGAGTTTGGCTAGTATTTCAGCTTTATGCTAGCTGTTTTGGCTAATTTTGGCTTTTTTCAGTTTTTTGGGCTATTTTGAAGTCTAGCAAATACTTCAGCTAAATGCTAGCTGTTTTGGCTAATTAAGAACATTTTGAGTTTATTCTGCTAATTTGGCATTTCCCTAATATTATAGCTAGCTATCAAATTCACTGTTTTCAGCTATTAACTTCAGCATTTTCAGCTATCATTTTATACATCTTCAGCTATTAATCTATCACAGGTAATGCCATATATCTATTTTTTAAAGTGTTTTGCTTTTTCTATGTAGATTACAGAAATGAATTATTGTAAATTTGGCTATGTGAGGCTTTCTGGAAAGCCATAAATCTTTACGTTTACACTGTGATTATGACACTTTTTCTGACCCGGTCCCACATCAGAGAAGAAAACAGTTATGTGGCCCTCACCAGAGAAAGTTTGGGAACCCCTGCTATAGACTGACTGGTTTTGAGAGTTCACCAACGCCAACAGTACTATCTTGCAAATGAAAACAGTCCAGGATTATCTCCAGCTCTTCTCAAGGAACTTGTTTCAACATGCTATCGGTGTCACAGCCATGACAGTGACAGATGGCTCAGCAGCTGGCACCACTCAACTTAGTTTCACTTTATTTCTCTTCTTCCTTAGTTGTTAATGTTGTTGTGTTTAAGGCCTGTTGTGTATTTGCTGTAATGTACATGCTAGGCGACGTTCACACTCACTCTGCAACACGCGCACGTGTCAAAGTCAATTATATGTATTATTATTATTATCTACAGCTCGATGTTATCTTGCTAACATATTGAAGCAATACGGTTATAGAGGCTGAGTGATCAGTTAGAATGAAATTATTTAGTTTATTAGAAATGTATTTATTTAATTATTAGAATTATTAATTCTTTCATATATTGGAATAGAGCTGAGACAGAAAATGTCTGGGGAGGGATTTGTGAGATTTGCACCACCTTAATATTTTACACCAAGCTCTTCCAACTATAGGAACATGCACTAGTAAACAGTAGAAGAACAAGAAGAAGAAGAAGCCCCTCCCTGCTCGTCCAGTGTGAACACAATGGGCTGAATGTGTCCATATATAGCTTCAGATAATCAAAGGAGATTTTGAGTGTTGATGATTAATCGTGATTAATCATAACACAAAAGTTTAATTAATCTATATATATATTTTAATTGATTGACAGCACTAATTAAAAATAAATGCTCTAAATGTGTTTTGCATGATTATATTTTGTGATTTCTGCAGATAAGTGGTTACCAAATAGTACAAAAAAAATTGCGATTAATTTTTCCCCCAGTTACAACTAATTAGTTAAATTTTTTTAATCAATTCCCAGCTCTAGTTTTATACGTTACTTCTCTTCATAAATAACCATAGTTTGTATAGAATATGGTTTTGTGAACAGATTGTAGGTCCTTTCTTCCTTTTGGTGTAGCCTATCCCTCCTCAGGCAAATACCTGACCCACAGCAGTAACACATTTATTTTTAATTTTTAATGATTCGACGTAAAATTGTCAAAAGCAGTAAAACATGAACTGACATTTGAAGAACACTGCAGTACACCTGAATCACTGAGATGATAAAGATGACCCTGTAGAGCCACCGACGAAGGTCGCCCTAATGAACTCATCATCAGTGATTAAAAAACAGCAAGATGAGATTATACAACGATCCTGACCGGCTTCAACACATCTAACCTGAGGAGGCAGTATCATGATCTGGGTTTGCTTCATTATCAAGGTCAGGGGGTGACATTTTATCCATGACAAACTTGTTTCAAGGTGAACAACAGATTTTTTAAATTGATGGTTAAGGTATCAGTAAATTCACCCAAAATGGGAGATCTAGATAAATAAATGAGTGCAAACCTCATTAAAGCTAAGTGATTTAAACATACAGTATCCCAAAAAAACACTTAACTAATACAAACACTTAAGCTGTAACTAGGAAACTGATCACATGATCAAAAATCTGGCCTGATCACATAGTTGATGGGTATCGAATGCTGTCTTCCAATCAGCACTGGATATTTAATGTATTCTTATTATGACCAATCTCTTTATATTTCAAGCTTATTATTTCATATAAATACTCCACTAGAAGTCTCCATGTCATGAACGGATCACATGTTATTGCCAGGAAGCCCAGCAGCAGAATATGGCAGCAGTTCAAGCAGGAGGCTAGCAAAAACAGTTCATTCAAGCTAGCAAGACGCTCAATAACTCTTTCAAGGACACTTTAAACTGACAGCAGGTGGCTCTATTAGTTTGTATTCACACAAACAATGACCTACAAATGCATTTTAGCAGAAAAAAGTTTTTTTTTTTTTTCTTGTGCTGCTAACAGACAGACGGCGACACAGCAGCTGCTAACTGCTAAGTGCTAGCTCTGTAGTTTAACCACTTAGGACCTGGGCTGTTCTTTGGTTTGCCTTTTTGTTTTTCTGACAGAGAAATGAAAGTTGAGCAAAATTAACAAAAAAAAAATCCCATAACAAAAAAAAAATTGAAATAAAAAATAAATTGTTCATTTGTTCTAATGATATCAGTCATTAACACACATCATCAAAGTCAGGCTACAACAAAGTTATCATTAATTTTAAGAATTTTAAGATACGAATCGCATTTGGTTAAAATAGTTCTCAAAATATTAAAGTTAAAGTAACAAAACTTTCTCTCAACACATCATTTTTAAGCCTGTTTGTGTCACCACAGATCATTGTTCTAAAATTGTGTGTAGTTACCATTCTTTAAGTCTGTACATTCAAATGTTATTTACAAACAGTATTAATAGATATTTTTTAATTATGTAAGTTGTTTTAATTATATAAAAGTAAAAAAAATGATTTTGAGATTATAAAAATATCTTTCAGTGCCCCCCAAAAAACTGCTTCATTGTCATTACATACATTTTTCTTGTGTGTTAACTTGTTTCCTTATATTTCTATATGCTGTGCAGTTTTATAATGTGGATTTTAAAAGTATCTTTCTTTAAAGTTTTATAATTTTTTACGCATCTGTAAATTCTTTGAATTTTCTCACTCTGACTTTTCAGTCCGTTTTGCTGCTGGTACACTTCACTTTCCCCGCTGGGATGAATAAATTCTGTCCCATCTTATCTTAATTAAACCTCACAATTTAGTGACATTTTGACACAATGAAAAAAAAATTACCAAGAAATACTTTTCAGTAATAATCAAGGAAAATGTACCTGAATTCAAGCAAAGAGTGTTCGACTCATTAAAGATGTGTTTGTTTATTTGATCATATTCAAATCTCAACATATAAAACATGGATAATATTCCATCAAGGTGTTTTTAGTCCACCGCGATGAAGTTATTTTGATCCATTCCAGTCATTATCTGGCCTTGCATGTCCTTTTTAGTGCTTTACTTCAGACTGCCAGACTCAGCCTGAAACGAATGGGTCAGAAATATTGGCAGGGCCTATGAACAGGAAACGATCAGCTCCTTCTTTGTGTTTGTGCTTGGATGGACTCTCTGTGTCCCGCCACGTTTGAGGAAACCATGCAGCCATTACTATAAATTGACCACAAAGCAAATCAGTGAGTCCTGCTCTGCTTATCAGGGGAGCTGCCATATCAGTTTGGGTAGTGGTGTTGTGATGTAAGGACAGCGAAATGTCAGGTTCACTTGTAGATCAAGTCAACCATGTATTATCTCTCAAACGGTGGAGCTCAGCTGCAGCGGTAATGGCTCTGACTAGCTGACTGACTGACTGTTTATGAGCTGGGGGTGGCAGTGACCAGCTGAATTTAAACAGAAGATTTAGAAAAGTACTGATTCCATCTTATGTGAATTTTTTTTTCTATTTAAAGGGGCCATACCACGATTTTCTTAAGTTGTTCAGAGTAAACTATATCCATGTAAGTGATCGTATATTACCTTTGGAACACTAAAGAACAAATTATTTATGAAATCTAGTAGTTTTTATGAACTCTTTTTCTACCCAGAAGTAAAACGACTCCATCTCTGAGACTCCGCCCATTTCATGACATCATCCTAGAGACGTCCTCGTGAGCGTGTCACCCAAAAGAAAAAAAACATCAAATGTTTTAAAAATATTGATGTACATAAAGTGTAGCCTGGGTGTTTATCTGCAAAATTTAGCACTTACAGAGTAGTGATGACTAAGGGGTCCATTTTGCGGTCAAATTCAGTCAAAAAATTTAGACAACACCAGATGAACATTTCAGGATTTAATGAAAGGATGAAAACATTGTTCTGATTAGCACTGGCTGTGAATGTTTCTGTCCTCTTTCAAGCATCTTTAACATTGTATCCAAAATCCTTTTCACGCGTACCTTTCTGCCTTTGCTCAATTATCCATAGTCTGCTCCCCTTATCCACCAAGAAATATACTGCTCCATTTCTCCGCCAGGAAATAGTTGTCTTCCTTTCTCCATGAGACAACAGTCTGCTCCCTTTATCCACCAGGAAATAGTCATCTCCCTTTCTCCATGAGATAATAGTCTGCTCCAATTCTCCACCAGGAAATAGTCTGCTCCATTTCTCTTGTCACCTTCCCAGTATCCATATCTGCTTGCACCATTCTCGGATACATTCAGAATGCATCCCAACATGTCGTGCAGATTCCTCACCAGAAGTTTTTCAGGAAGTTTGAACACTAAACTGAATGATTGTTTCTTGTCCATCACTTAACTGGCTCACAACACAGACAGCAGGCGTCTGCGTGGGGCTCGTGACGCTAGCTGATAGTTGCTAGCTTTGCGGAAAAAGTGTTTGGGGGTGGAGCAGACTCTTCGTGAAGGGGGCGGTTCTCAACTTGTGACATCAGCATGTGAAGAGCTGCTTGTTTTTGTGGGTGTGGGAGGGGCTGGTGCTGAGAGAGCAGGTTTGTAGAGGATTTCTCGAGAATGTTTGAATGAATCAAAATACCGCTTTGGGGTTCTTTATAGAGAAGAATGAACAGTATAATGTGCTTAAAGCTCAAAAAGTTGTTTTTTCATGGTATGACCCCTTTCATACTTTTGTCCAAATCACAAGAAGACACCAATGTGGATTTGTGTTAGAGGGCCCAGATTAAAACAACTTGTGCTTTGAAAGACGTTTTGTCATAGGGCCATGAAAACGTCCCCAACAAATATATGGATGACACAAAGCCCAGATAATGACCGTTTTACACATCTGAACAGACCCTCGCTCTGATATTGGTTTAAACCCAAGAAATAATTGATGCGTGCAATCACAAATTGGTTCTCCGCCTAAAATTTGAGCCTATTATTTCATTAGATGAATCCACGTTCTTGGTGCCAAAATTATTTGTGTGTCCAACCCAGAAATCCTGGTGGTTCTGATGATACTGGGACTCTCAGACGGGTGGAGGAGGCCACCTTTACATGCAACATGAAAACGTTCAGATGTTCTTTAATTTGATGGTTTGTTTGTTTGTTTGTTTGCCGTATGTGTGTATGTTTATGATTTAGCAGCTATGCTACAGAGAGGTCCTATCCTGGTGTGCTTTCTTGCATATGTAATTGGATGTTACTGTAAATAATTGCCTGGGCATGTGCCAGTGTGATGATGGTGATGATTTGTGTGTGTGTCGGCTCATGTGTGTGCAGAACATGCGTGCATCTGTATGTTGTGTTGGTGTGTGTGTGTGTGTGTGTGTGAGCGCATCTGCCCCATCCGTACTCCACTCTCAAGTCCCACTGATTCTCCTTTCCAGCCATGTTGAATCCTCTTTTCCTTATCAGGCGAGCCCAGGCCTGCATCAGGCTCTCCTTGCTATGACAGAGGCTACAACAATAGGCCTGCGATACCGCTGCTTAGCGCTGCGTTTCGGAGGGGAAACCTGCCACGGGCGCAGATTAACTACAACACACACACACTCACACACACACACAAAATAGATTGCAGCCTCCAAAACAAAACATTTTTCAGAATGCCTCCTCTTGATTAATGAAGCAATGACAAGAAGAAAAATATAATTTCTGAAACAGAAAAATCCGCCACCACTTGTTAAAGTTTAGGGGGTAGCTAACAATAAACACAGTGGAGGGAGAGGGTGGGCAAAAAGGGCGAGATAAATGGCTTGAGTGATGGGCTGAATAATTTCTGGAGCAATTTTTGGTTTGCACAGGCCCATATTCTTACCCTTGTACTGAATTACACAATAATCACGCTCCATCGGCTGACAGCCCCTGCCTCTTTCTCTGTCCCAGGTGAAAATTAGGACAGTATCTTGACATTTTTGCTCTTCTGTAGTCTACAAGCTCAAGCTCTCTGTTCCTGGCCAAAAGCAGCATGCTGTCTCCACGCTCCCTCCCACACATCAGCACCTTCACAAACACTAAGACCTAAAACACACTCTGAAGTTCACGCACGCTCCAAGACATGAAGCACGACTCTGCACGTGCACGGACAGGCTTGGAACAACTGTAGCACATGCTGGTGAACAGTTTAGCGAAACAGCAGCTTCTCCACCAGATTTGATGACAAACCTGAGCGTCAGCTTGCTAATGAAGACTTTGCTTTTATGTAAATCTATCTCAAACTAGAAAAGTTGCATTACCTGCAATAACAGTGTGAATGCTTTTTGCTGAAAATAGTCGCTGAAGATGCTGAAGCTCTTTGCCGAAAACAGTGACGCAATTGACCTTAATTACTGAAGGAATTTGCTGAAAATACAAAAGATATTTGCATATTGTTCAATTTGCTAAAAGACTGAACATTTCATTAAAGAACTAAGAAAGAGCACTGAAGTTGACCTACACTTCTGAAAAATTTGTAGTAAAATTGCTTAAAAATTCCTAATACATGCCAATTTTGCAAAACTATTTAGGGTGTTGGTTAAATACTAGCTAAAAAAAATTAAATTAAATTAAAAAAATAAGTAAATAAACTCTAGCTAAACTTCAAAATTACCTAAAATTCCTCAGTAAACTAAATTAGTCAAAAACGTCAGCTAGTTAAAATAGAAGCTCAACTTAGCAAAAAAAAAAAAAACAAAAAAAAAAAATTAGCCAAAAAAAAACTAGCACATTGCTTAATTGCTAAGTTGCTAGCTAAATTCCAAAATAGCATAAAATTCCTGAGTAAACTAAATTAGTCAAAAATGTTAGCATGTTGCTAAAATATTAGCTAAGCTCCAAATTAGCATAAAAACCTCAGTAGATGCCAAATTAGCCCCCAAAACGCTAGCACATTGCTTAATTAATATAGCTAAACTCCTATATAGCCTAACGTTTCTCAGTAAACTACATTTTTCAAAAACATTAGCTTGTTGTTAAAATAAAAGCTAAACTGTACATAAGCCTAAAACCCCAGTAGATAACAAATTGGCTAAAAACGTTAGCTTGTTGCAAAAATATTTGCTAAACTCAAAATTTTATAAAAGGCCTGAGTAGATTCAACGTTCCTCAAATGAGCTAGCATTATGCTAATATGACAGCTCAATGTCTATTTTCAGAAAATTATTATAAAAGATAAAAACATATCCCATGAATTTAATTATTTTTTTTTGCTAATCTACTTAAAAATACCGAATTTGAAGATTTTCTCATTTGTTTCCTCTGTGGCATTTTTCCTCTATATTTCAAAAACTATAAAGTTTATAAAAATCAAAAATACAAGCAGTAATGTCCTGAACGAGCTGAACATTTTGATACCAAGATTGCTGAAATCTGAAAGTGTGATTGAGTTTTTATGTGCCAAAAAACATACAGAAAGGAGCAGGAGAATCACTGTAGTGTGAATGCTTATTAAGAATTCATATAATTACAGAATTAAAATTGAAACAAAAATCTCCACCTTAACCCTTTCCCAAGGGGAACTTTAGCCTTCCTAAACCCTCTGTAACATTCTTCTTAGCCCAAGGATGCGATACACAAATGAAAGGTAAATGTGTGGAGGCTGAAGGGTTACGATGAATTATCCTTCTGCATCTTCTGACTTGTATTATGTCTTTGTGAACTTCAGTATTTCATGTTGAGGCCTTTGTGTAAAACATAATTCAGAAGCCGATTTGTTTTAATCATAAATCTTTGCTCCCAGCAAGTTGACTTAATACAACAATATTAAGATAGAAAAGATTAAATAAAAACGCTGCCTGAAAGATGCTAATCAGGAATTAGGAAAGCTTTATGCATTTCAATTGCTGTGTAATTAGCACTAAAAGGCCCTGAAAACACATAACAAACAGAATTCTATTGAATCCAGACTCATTACAGTTGCACCTTGACTAAGCCCCAGTAATTAGCACCGGTAAGGCATTGTAAGAGAGGCGGCAACACCCTCATCAACACACATTTACAACCCTGCTCTAAATCTGCTGCTCATTAATAGCTCGCCTCCCAATCAATTATTAACACCTACAATAGAAACCAGGCTCGCCGGGCCAGGCCTGTTACTCCAGGCAAACCACAGGCCACCTTCTCCTCCTGGTTCTGTCCAGCCCAGGTAATTACCACTTTTAAAGACACCTGCTACTCACTAGCTGTGACCCAGAATCTTAATTTAGCCTTTCTACGGCAGACATTTATGTCTGAGTGTCGCTATTAATTTGCGTTAATTTGGAGAGTGCAAAGAAGCCAGGCAGAGGCGTGGAACGGCGGCTGGTTGAACGTGGTCGTCGCTCACCTGCGCTCAGCCTTCCGCTGTAATTGGAGTCTAATAGTCTGATTGATCAGAGAGAGACGTGAAGGATGAGACGGAGCGCTGGCAGCTCCATCACTCACCCAGAAAGGAGAGTCAGAGATGAGAAGGAAGGAAGAGAAGCGGGAAAACCACCGCCAGCCCTTCAGGTTTCACAGATCCAGCCCTACTGTCTATGTGTTCTCCACCTTTCTGCTCCGGTCCTTTGACCCTGATTTCCCCTCGCTCTGTGAATTGCTCTGACCTGTGCAAACGCTCCAGTTTCCTGTCCGTGTTTTAGCGTCTTTCAGTGCTTCCTCTTTCCTGTTCTCAGGGTGGACACTTAGAAAAACTCTCGAGTCATCTTTTAAGAAACTTTGAATTCAATAGGAAGGAAATTCACACAGTTGGCCGGTGATCTAAGAATGTTGCAGAGCGTATAAACCACCTTAATATGGCGAGGCGTGAGCGCTGACGGTGCAGTGTGATTGTGTTAACAGGTTTTGCAGCAGCAATAACACAACTCCAGTCCCTCATGCCAAGCAGAGCCCCTGGGGTCTGCAGACCTGCCACAGCGACCCATCAGCTGTGAAATCTGCTTTCCTCTTTGATAAACGGTTGAGATGTGACCCTATCTCTGTCCTGCAGATGCCCAGATTTCCTGTCATGCTTTTTCCCTTCTGTTTTTTTTTCCTGCTATTTTCCTCTCTGACTCTCTGTGACTTTTCATCCTCTCTTCCACCTCTCTTTAAAGGCCCGCCTGGACAACTGCAGGAAACGCTCCATTCGTCGTTCCTCCTCGGCATCATCCATCACTCCCCGCTCCACTGCTGTGGCCTGTTGTCCACCGGCAGACAAAACCCACGGGCCACGGCGGACACCGGAGCCAGTTTACCTTCTCTGGGGAGGCAGCAGATGGGAGTACCTCGACAGTCCTCCTCCCCAGACACCCGTCCAACCCCACACACGCTCCTCCTGAGTGGATGTGCAAAGCTCCTCTTCTGTCCGACAAACGCTGCTTAGACAGTTAGGGCTGGGCGATAAAACGACGATGATAGATATCGCCATGGAACTTTTTCTAGATAGAGGAATCAGTCTATCGTGATAGACTTTTATTTTGAAGGGGTGCAAAATTGACATGTCAGTAGAGAGCATTTTGTTCTCTTTGGTGAGTAAAAGTTAGAGAGTTAGTCACCTCATGGCAAGTAAATGTTTGTATCTCATTTTTAATGTTTATTAGCCATTATTTTAGTAACTTCATTGTACGAAACAAACAAACGCTCGCAAGACACAACCCCATCTTCTCTTTGCAACATTTAGTTTCAATTGATGAAGCAGCAGAACATCTGGTGATTTTCAATGGAAGCCAATCAGAACTGGAAGATAAACCCGCTAGACTCATAGCAGCAACAAAAAAATTAGTAAAAAGTGTTGATTTGGTGACCGCGATGTAGAACTAGCATGATGCTAATGCTAACGAGCTGCTCCGTGTGAAGTCTTCATGTTTTTACGGACCAGTTTCAAGTCGGACAATATTTTCACTGACTTAAGACGTGGCTGATAATACAACAAAATAATTCGTAGGACATTCATAAAAAAACATTTTTTAATATAATAAGAGAATTGAATCCACAGTTTACACAAAAACTGCAACCCTTTTTTCTCAGCGTGTTTTGATTTAAGTTTACAGTTAGATGATAACAGAGACGTGTTCATTCCATTTATAAATTACTTCAATGCAATAAAATTTTCTTAGAACATTTTTGGAAAAAAGTTCAAAAAGTAAAACGCCTAACACTAGGTTGACACTGGAGGCAGGAGTGGTGCGAAGAGGAGTCCGCGCAGTGTCCGCTCTCTCCTGTAATTCTCATGAGACACGCATTGTTACGCGACGGTTGTAAGATGCTTCTGCTAGGGCTTTTTTTTTTTTTCGCCATCATGGGTAAGCTACAAATATGATCTCTGCCTCTCTCATGTTGTTTTTTGTTACACCCAAAACCCAGCCCCACACCCCGCTCCGGAGTCGGCCCACTACGTTGATCTGTGTCTGCTTTTTGTGTGAGCGTGTTGTATGTTTATTTTCATCTCTACTGTCTGTTTAGATACAAAAACATGATCACATTTATCAATTGCAGTGTTTTATTGTGAATAATGAATTATATTTTGAAAATAAACAGTATTTTCTCATGTATCTTGATGTAACTTCCTGCCAGAATTGACGTTGATCGCTCACAGCTCGCGCACAAAATAGACCAAATGGCGAAACGATCCGCTGCACGGCGCGAGCCTACCACAGAGGACCGCGGCGCTCTGTGCCTAATGTGAACCACGCCATAGGTTAACAAGGCCACTGAATGGAAGCGGCAATGTTTTGTGGCACTTCCGCGTCCAGTGTGAATCAGGCGTAAGGTTGTTCTGTGTAACAAGCTGTCATAATTTTATGTTTGTTTTGTAAAGCCTGAAAACATTACAATTTATGAGTAAAATTAATGCTTTGTTTATATTGGAACTAAGCAGATTAGTGTTCTATTTTATTTATGATCTCTTTAGACTTTAGCCTACACACACATAAATATAGATATATGTTAGTATGTATACGTAGATATATAGATATAGATATATGTACATCTTTTCCTAGATATTTTCAGTGCACCTGTTATGTTAAAAGTATGATAGAAAATACATTTAAATCTAAACAACCCGAAGATGATCACACATTTCTTTTTTGAGCCACAGAACGCTCAAATTTGACAAAAATAGGTAATATTAGGTAATAATCTGCTTTATACCGTGATATATATTGTTATATATTATTATTTTTATTATTATATTATATATTGTTAACGCACAATATGGAAAAAACTGTATTGACATTTAAAAAATTCCATATTACACAGCCCTGCTTGTAGTCATTTTGTTATTTACCGTGCACCGCTTTAAAGAATTGTTGCGCTTCGCTGCCCTCGACGCCTCTGGGCATCATGCCAGCGATGGGAGTTGGACCTGTGCGCCATGACTCTAGAAAACAGCATGACCTCTAAAGAGTCCTGACTTTAGGAATGGGTCTGGATGGAGGGAGAAATGTGTTTGATTAAAGAGAGAAGTATGATTATCTCTGAGGCCTGTGTTTCAAGCATGAATTGTTAGTACCGACCAACAATTAAAATACCTATTCACCCTTATGGGTAAAAAAAAACAACTAAATATAGAATAAAAGAAGGTGAGTGTCTGTGACTGAGAAGCCTCCTTAGAGGGGTGCAGACCCATGAAGCCCCAATCCTTTACCTCTTTCTGACCCTGACATGCATCTGAACCAGCCTGGCTTTATATTTTGTCTGCTTCTCTTGACACTCGCATTTGTTATTTCAGCTTTTGCAGGTGTGGCGTTCAGGGTTTGTTCCTGCCTGGAAGGATGGGGTTTTGAAGAGTTGCACAACCCCCTCACCTCCCCCTGAAATATCTCAGATAAAGGCTGCTCTACATTAGGGATGTTGCCAACGGCTGCATGTCTAACAAGGCATCGGCTCCACAACCAAGAAACCTGATTAAAGAAGAGAGAGGAGTGAAACTATGCTGCTGTAAATGAGATGATTCCCCTGTGATGCACACAAAACAACGCTCCTGAAGTTTCTGCCTAATTCCGCCTCGTAAAAAGCAAAGTAAAACACAGCAGCTGACTTGACCTGGCCTTTATTTGGAGATAGTTAGAAGCTGCTTACGGTCCATGTGGGAGATAAAACCAGAGGGCGTTGGAGGCCCATGAGAACAGACACTCATGAGACCCTTGCAGGCAGATACGCTGCGTGTACTTTTAATTGCGCGGGAGTTTCGGCATATGCTGCAACCCCTCCACAGCCTGTTACAGGTGATGTCCGGCACCTGCGCACATTTACAAAAACCCCTAAAACTGATGAATTCCTCAGACGGCACTTAGTTAAGAACTTATCACTCTTGCCAAGAGCAACAATCACCTCGTGATAAACTCAAATAGTCCGTTTGAGCTAAAGTAACTCATAATGCCTGTCTGAGGGTCTGATGGGAGGTTGATATCAGGCTTTCTCTAAAGCAAGGGTGTCAAACTCAATCGCACAAGGGGCCAAAATCCAAAACACACCTTAGGTCGTGGGCCGAACAGGATAAACATTTATTGAACACAATAAAACTACATTTTTAAAACTTCTAAAGTTTTTAACATAATTATGAACTAGATATATAGCATTATCTGTGATAATTCTAGTGTGAATGCTGTTTAGAATGTGGCTGCTGAAGATGCTAGTGCTGATAGCTGAAATCACTGAAGCTGACAGCTGAAAACGCTGAAGCTGATAGCCAGCTAAAATATTAGCTAAATGCCAAATTAGCTTAAAAAAAAATAAATAAATAAAAATTAGATTAGCCAAAACAGATAGCATGCAGCTGAAAAAAATAGCTAAACTTCAAAATAGCCTAAAAAATGTGTGTAGTAAAGTATGTATGCATGTATATATTAGCCTATCTACAAAACAGCCTAAAAACACTTAAAAAAGCTAAAATGAGCCAAAACAGCTAGCATGTAGCTGAAACATTAGCTTAACTCTAAAACAGCGTAAAAAAGAAACAAAAAAAAGCCTAAATTAGCCAAAACAGCTAGCATGTAGCTGAAATATTAGCTAAACTCCAAAATAGCCTAAAAAATCTTAGTAAATACCAAATTAGTCCAAAAAACTAGCAGAATGCCAAATTTTAAAACTGTAACGTTTTAACATAATTATGAATAATAAAAAGGCAGAAATATTATTCCAAAATAAATCAACTTAAACCTTAAATAACTTTTAATATTTTACTCTTCATAAAAATATTTTTTGTCAAAATTATACAAGTTAGAAATAAGTGTAAGATAACATTGGGCCATTAATAACTAAAAGAATAAAATGATCTGGAGGGCCGGATCCGGCCCCCGGGCCTTGACTTTGACACATGTGCTCTAAAGCCTTCCTAAAGTGGATGCGGAGATTTCTGGACGGCTGCATTACTTTGAAAGGCAACTTGAGGTGTTGCGTTGTCAAAGCAGTTTTCCACCCGAGGATAAATGGCTTTACTCTAAGAAAAGCCACATTTCAGGGTTATAATACAGCCTGGGTTATTTAAAGCCACTGATGACTTCAAAACCATGAGGGGAGCTTAGACAACACTCCAAAGTGGCCAGAAAATGATTTAATAAAGTTCTGCTTCCAAGAAATCTGGAAAAACTGAGGGTGTGGCCTCTGAGTCGGAAATCCCGGAGGACTTTTCTTAAATGTACGAGTCTCGCCGGGATAAATAAGAGGCTGCTTGCGACTTTAATAGGAATTTCTTAATTAATCCAAATTCTGAATGGAATATCCAAGCCGTGAAAGATTCAGCACTCCAGCAGAGCAGCAGGTCAGCAGAAGGCTCTGCTGGGATCCTGGTAAAGCTGCTGTGTTCGGAGGAACATCAGAAATAATTGTGACTTTGTTCCACTGAAGTGTCGCTCCAGTTCTAAATCACCAATTCCAGTGGTTTGTCATTAAATATGCAGATAAAATATACTAAACAGGCAGATGCATGGATGTAAATGTGAACTTTGAAGAAGACTGGATCAAGATAAAACATGCAGATATGACCAGATTTATTGTGAATGAGTGGATTCCATCATCTGTAATTGTTTTTGTAGAAATCTTTAACACATCAGGAGAGCTTTCACACTCTTAAAACAAATAAGGAGCTAACATTTATAAACATGACAGTTATAGATTCTGAAACTTCCTACTGTTAAAATAAAAAAGCATGAGTGACATTGAGGTTGAAATCAAATAATAACTTTACACTTGTTGTAAAAGTTCCAGAAAGTCTTTATCACAAACAAACTTCTCATAGAGGATTACTGAACTCTTAAAGTTGACTGAAGACATACCAGAGCAGTGGTGTCAGCGCTCATCTCAATCTTGCCCTCGAAGGGTCCCCACGTGGTTCCCACAGGAAGCTGCTGCCGGCTGTGAATCCGCCGCTCGCCATCCTTCAGGAATGCGTCCAGCTCTCCTAAGAGCACAGCAGAACCACCACTGGTCAGATCTGCAGTTTCACTCAGACTTTCTTCAGTCGCAGACATTCACCATGACCCTTTGACCTTCCACTTGAAACCTTCCCACCGCTTCATAACCCCCTTCTTAAACAGCAAACGCTGAAGGCGGATGCTCATTTCGAGCCTGCGTTCACCTGATGGACTTCCTCTCACGTGCGGTTTGCTAACTGGACTTGAAAGGTGTCCAGTGCAGAGATAATCTCTGTGAGACAGTGCAGGCTCGAGTGACAGGCCTATTTCTGATGATCTGAAGAAGGGAAGGTTCTTGTTAGAGCAGAGCTCCAGTTAATTAACACAGAGAGCAGACAGTAATGTTAGTACTACCGGTGCTCACCGCCCTGACACCCCCGCATCTATTTTATCTCTTAGATTCTGTGGCCCTTTTCAGGGCGGTGATTAATCAAATAGTTATGATAAACCTCATGGCAGGCTGTGACATAGTTTACAGAAGATGATGTTTCCCGTGTGTGTGTGTGTGTGTACATGAAGCAGAAAGGCTGGTCCTCATTTCTCGGGCAATTTTCCTGGTCCTCACTATGTAGTAAGTACAAGGATGTGTGTGTCCCAAAAGAAAACTATGCAGTCTGACTGGTTGCCTTGACAACACTGAAAAATCTAATCTTAGGACGTCTGGTGATTCAGACAATTTGTGACTCCACTTTTATTAAAATGAGTAAAAGATAAAAGTCAGTTTTCTTAACAGAGTTGTGTTTGTGTGCTTGTCCTTTGGTCTTCAAAGACACGAGTACGCTGCAGAAGATGGTTATTGTTCGGGCATGCCTCCCAGAATGCCACAGTAGTACTTCTGGTAATAACTAAAGATGTCCCGATCAGGTTTTTCTGGGTCCGATCCGATCCCGAGTCATTTGATTTTGTGTATCTGCTGATACCGAGTCCCGATCCGATACTTTTATAAGACATTTAAAACATGAAACAAGATTAGTGTTGTCCCTTATTTATATTTCATGAACATTTTCTTATCATTAAACACTTCAATAAAACACTTCTGTGATGTAGCTTTAAGAAACAAGTAAAAATACAGCAAATATAAACTAGGAAAAAATATTGTTTTCTTGTTATATAAGTGATAATTAGTCATGTGATAAAGTTTAGTGACTTTAGCTTTAACATCTTTAGAGCTATTGAACATTTTTGACCAAATGTGATTCCTGTCCTCATTTAAAATTCTTAAAAATAAATTATGAATTTGTTTTAGCATGAATTTGATGATGAGTGTTCATGAATAGCTGATGTCTTTAGAACCATTTATTAGTTTGTTTTTGTTTTTTTAAAATGATTTGATTCATTTTTTAAATTCTTGAGACATCAATCACATTTTCAGTTTTATTACCACACTAATAATTTTCTTAATTTTCATTTATCTGTCAGATAAATAAAACAGGTATATCAAAGAACGGCTCGGGTCTTAAAGAGTTAAATCACGGAGCTAGCATTTAGCTTAGCATAGTTAGCAGAACAAAGAGCTTCACATTAAACACAAACAAAAACTCTGTCTTTTTCTGTTGAAATACCTTTATAGGTTGTTGTTTGTGTTATGACAAACCAATAGAGACACTTGCTGTCAGTTTAAAGCGATTATAAAAGAGTTATTGATCCTGGAAGTTTGAATCTGTGATCATCTAGTTAGCTTGACTAAAATGACAATAACATTTTGTGATCTGTTCATGACATGCAGACTTCTAGTTGAGTGTTTATTCCTAATAATAGGATTGACATATAAAGCGCTGGTTATAATAAGAAGAAATGAAATATCAGATACTGATCGGGGGACAACATCCGATATCTGGTCATCAGCTACATGATCGGCACGATTTTTGATAACGTGAATGGATCCCTATATCTCTCTTCTCTTGTTACTACTGTCCTCTAACCTGTTTGTTAGCATGTTAGCTATTCAGGGCGCTTGAATGCAGCGAACACTGAACTTTGTCATGCATGTGCGCTACAGTAGTTCTTCAGCTCCAGTTTACTCTCTAAATATCACTCGTGTATCTGATGTGCGCTATTGTGCTCATCTGTTGTGTTGGTATGGAAATTTGTACTTATATGCTGCTTTGCATGTTTAAACAGGCCAGGTCTAATGTTACCAGCTGCTACAAATGACACTGTGCTGATCATTTACTCACTGACGGAGGCCAGGCCGGCAACAATAAAAAGCTAAATGTCACCTGACATAAAAGCGGGCTTGTCAGACCGAACCTTTGTTAGATGTAGATCCTAAATCTGGGAAACAGACGTAGTTTATCTGATTGTTTATAGCTAGTTGAAGCCTTTTCTCTCTCAAATGTTCATCTTCCTCTGCTCCACTCTGTCTTCTTGCTGCTGCAGTGGAAGGTGGGTAAGCTCATTACAGAAAAATAATTAAACACGGGTGCACAGCTGGCTGTCATCACCGAGAGCAACAGCCATCGCTTGATGCATTCTGTTTGTCCTCAGATAAGACCGGCGGCCTTTAACCGCTTGGATGCAAGTTCCTGTTTAGCCCGGCTTGACGCTCAGCTCCAGCCTCCCCAGCCAGCAGCTCGCACTCCCCTCTCATCACTCAAATGAAGGCGGGGCTTGTGGGGTACGGAGGGAGGCATGGCGTTAGGTGTGTGAGGGAGGCGGCTTGCAGCATTGAATTTGAGCAGTTTGTCGTCCACCACGATGAGATGCCAGCCTAGATGCATCTCACACCAAATGTTGCCTGAGGACCTTGGCTCACAGATGGCTCGTCACATCTGTTGCAAATACTGGTTGAAGATCTCCACAAAAATATCCTGGGATGAAAAATGAGGTTCCCTCAGTGACTGTCTGCATGAGAGTTTACAGGCTTATTACATTTAATACACAAAAAACAGAAGAAATGTATATCAGGATATATATTGTTTCACATCTCAATAACTATATGTATCACGATATACCACAATAAAAATATATATCCTGTTATTCTCTGAAAAAAATGACAAAAATCTCATTCCTTTCTTTTGTCTGACTTTATTTTTTCAAGTAACACTTAACTGAATTATCATAAAGGATAAACCTTTTTTAAGAGCACAACAGTTTCAATTTTCTTAGTAGGAAAATTAATTTTTACACAAAATTCAGCGATAACAATAAACAAATAAAAAGATGGAAACGATACAAGAGAAATTTTCTATCGCCCACGCGATATGTATCGTCATATCCCACACACGATATGTATCGTCATATCCCCCACACGATATGTATCGTCGTATCGCCCACACGATATGTATCGTCATATCCCCCACACGATATGTATCGTCTTATCTCCCACACGATATGTATTGTCGTATCGCCCACACAATATGTATTGTCGTATCGCCCACACGATATGTATCGTCTGAGCTGGAATCTGGATCAAAACTGTATGGCTGATATCTCTCACCATTTTTGTTGCTTTTGCTGTTTCTGTAAACCTAAAAATGAGAAATTAAGAGAAATTTCCGGGGGCAAAAAGATTAGAACAACTTTGGTAAAAAAAAAAAAAAAACTAAATAAAAATTGTTGATGAATGTTGCAAATATGATTTATGCATGATGGTTTAAGTATCACTACTAGGATGGAAAAACAGCAAACCAAATGTTAGTGTTCCTAAACCGACATGCAGCTAAATAACTGCATTTTACTTCAAAGTCCCAAACAAAACTGTCTCCATCGTTCTAGACATCTGCCCCCAAATCCACACTTTAGATTAGGTCGTCATTTGTCGCTAGAGTCTTAGATCACTGATGCTTATTTCTTTAAAGATCTTTTTCAGATAACATCCCAGACGCTCCACTCTGGCTTCTGTTTCTTTGTCTTTATTCTTTCATTTTTTAAGTGAAGGTCGACTATGTCATATTAGAGAGTCTGATCTCTGAAATGAATATAGAAGTGATTGGAGAGGTGAATGGACAAATAAGAATTTATTACACATTTACCTGGATTAAATTTGAATGTTTTTCTTGAATCAATACAAATAAAAGATATCCTGCATAAGCTCCACACTTGGACTTGTTAAAGTTGAACATGTAAAACCAGGATTTGATGATTTCCATTAAAAAGGACACACCATGAAAAATCCACTTTTTTAACTTTTAATTGTATCTTACGGTTTATTCTTCACTATAAACACCCCAAAGTGACATTTTGATCAGTTCAGATTTTCTGAGTAATCCCCTAAAAACCTCAGCAGCAGCCCCTCCCATTCCCACCAAAACGAGCAGGTCCTCACGATCTGATGTCACAGAGTGAGACCGCCCCTTTCAGGAAGAATCTGCTCCGCCTCCAGGCTAACACAGACACTTTCTCTGCAAAGCTAGCAGCTTGAGCTAGCGGTCATCCGCTAGCTTTGTGAGCCCTCTGACCCGTGCACCGCAGATGCCGGCTGTGTGTGTTGTGAGCTTGTGCAGCTGGCCAAGAAACGCTCTTCAGTGTTCTTTAGCGTTCTTTAGCATTCAAACTTCATGCGGTGGAATCTCCATGACATGTTGAGATTAATCCTTATTCGAAAATGGCGCAAGCAGATGGGGAATATTGGGAAGACGGCAGAAGAAACGAGCAGACTATTTCCTGGTGGAGAAGGGAGCGGACTATTCCCTAGTTAAGAAAGGGAGAAGATTATTTCCTGTTTGAGAAAGAGAGCAGACTATTTCCTGGTGGAGAGAGGGAGCAGACTATTTCCTCGTTAAGAAAGAGAAAAAACTATTTTCCTAGTTAAGAAAGGGAGAAGACTATTTCCTGGTGGAGAATGGAAGCAGACTAGTTTTTGGTGGAATAAGGGAGCAGACTATTTCCTTGTGGGGAAAGGGATCAGAATATTTATTGGAGGAAAAAGTGATTGATGAACTGATTCAAACGTGGATTATTGAGCCACATCAGAAAGGTAAATAGATCCGCATGAACGCAAAGAGGATTTTCGATACGGGGATTATATGTCATCATTTCATTAAATCCTGAAATGTTTATCTGGTTGACGTATTGAAGTGGGCCAAATAGATCTTTGAGCATTAAGAGACATAGATTCTGGATTGAAAACAGTTGAATGTAAAGCTATCCTCTTTAAAGCAAAAAAGTGGGCACCCACAAGAGCCAAAGGCGGAGCCTCAGAGATCGAGTTGTTTTACTTCTGTGTATGAAAGGAGTCCACAAAAATGACAAATATTTCATAAATAATTTGTTTTTTAAAGTGCCAAAGGTAATATAAGATCATTTACCGGTATATTGATATAGTTTACTCTGAAAAACTAAAGGAAATTATGGTACGGCCCCTTTAATGTATTAGCAAAAAAAATGCAATTATGAAAACATAAAAACACCATTTTGAATCTTCAAAACAAATGTGAGTAATGACTCTAGACAAAAAAAGGCACAATTATCAGTTTATAAAGCTAGAATAGCATTGGCTAAATCAATAGGTTTGCTCAAGGTGCTTTCAACATAAATTTAACTTGTCTGACGCGTTCAAAGAACCCACTTCAAGGAAAAGAAATTGCCTGCGGCTTAAAACAGTCTCTGATTGCCAGACCTGCCTTTGGTTTGCCTCACCTTTAACTGCTTTTCCTGCTATATTAACAGTAAGGGCCGATGTTGAAGGAAAACAAAGAACGGGAGAGTGCAGGCAAGAGGGAAAATGTGCTTGAGATTCACACAGCACACCATCCATCTTCATATCAAGCAGTGCCTTTGATTCAAAGCAAATAAATTACTGCTGTTCAAAGTTCAATAACCTGTGTGTGGCAATTCACAGATGTCCCACTGAATCCCAGTCATCTCCACTGATAGCTGCTGTTATGGAGCCAGCAAATGGGCTATAAATTAATATACCAGCACAGAAGCATATTGGGTGAAATGGAATGCACTGTATCGGTTCAACAAAAGGTGCCACATCTTTAAAGCAGATATGTGAGATGAAATATTACAGCTGAAGGAGAAATGTCACAGAGCTTTGATAAGAGAGCCATGAACTTTCTCTCCCTCCTACCCAAATTGCTATCATCAGGTCTCAGTGAGCAAAATGCATCATTTATAACCCACAGCCCACGCTATTATCTTTGTCTTAAGACGCTTGGAGGACCAGCAGCACCTCATCATCTCCCCCTGACTGTCTTCCAGCCCTCTCTTCCACCAGGCCTCTGGCCTAGATGGGTTTTTTTCCTGAAGCAGCAGGAAGACGTGGGAGCGTTAGTGGAGAACAGGTTTGCAGGCAAACACGAGTTTGGCTGCACAAGCAGGGGGTCGCTCGGTGTGGGGATTCCCCCCTTCAGGTCAGACATGTTTTCAGGCTCTCAGTGGCTTGGGGGTGAAGAGTTAAACAAGCCAAAGGGATTAGGGTATTTCAGCTGTGACACCCCACACAGGCTAAGCGGGGGGTTGGAACGGGTCTGGAGGATCTTTGGATGGAAGACTCTTGTTGTTGTTGATCATTCACCAGGATAACATTGTGCTTTAAAGAGGATAGCTTTACATTCAACTGTTTTCAATCCAGAATCTATGTCTCTTAATGCTAAAAGAGCCATTTGGTCCAGATTCTTACGGATCAGAACCAAACGAGATCCACAAAGTCCCACTTGATCGTTAAAAAAACAATATGTATTCTTTGTTCTTAATTTAATGAATAAATGTAACTTAAAGACTACAATAATTAAATTACAACAGTGTCTATATGTTTATACATATACATGTATAACTTCTTTTACTTTGACAGCAGCACACACTCGTTCTTTTCAAAATAAAACCCGCCCTGTGTCAAAAAGGTCCTTCTGCTTCAGCAGCTTTACTTTAACTAAACATGTAAGACAGTTAAACACTATGTTTTTTTATAATTAGGATTTTGGTGTGCCACCATCATTTATTTCATTTTACTTTTAGATAATCAACATTTTAATAGAATCTGTTTGTTAAAAATAAAAAGCTCAAAACATTTAGAATCAACTGAGTCATTCTCTAAGTTGTGAGGCACAAAACTCACAACTCTAAATCATTTTCAATCATTTTAAATTGCATTTGTTCAAACCTTTAACCATTTTAGTGTGATTTACCAAAATAAAACGTTTTGAGACTTTTATTTGGTGAATTTATAAATTAAAAACACAAATTTAAATTTACTGAATTTCTGACAGTAAATTAAACTTATTTTGCTTAGTTGTTTGGCATGTTAAGAATCTAAACAGAAATGGCAAAACTCAACTAACTCATCTCTTATGTATTTAATCATTAGCATTTTTAATTAAAGCTAAAGAGCCACAATAAAGGGATAAAACAGACACAGGCTGCAGTCTAAATTAGCCAAAACAGCTAGCATGTAGCTGAAATATTAGCTAAACTCCAAAATAGTCTAAAAAAATCTTAGTAAATGCCAAAATAGTTCATAAAGCTAGCAGAATGAGAATTTTAAAAACTTTAAAACCTTATAATATAACCTTTAAAATAATTAATTTTAATATAATTATGAATAATAAAAAGTCAGGAATATTATTCCAGAATAAATCAACTTAAACCTTAAATAACTTTCAATGTTTTACTCTCTATAAAAATATATTTTGTCAAAATTATACAAGTTAGAAATAATTAATAACAACAATAATAACCATTAATAACCATAAAATAAAATGATCCGGAGGGCCGGATAGAATTACCCGGAGGGCCGGATCCGGGCCCTGGGCCTTGACTGACACGTGTATTAAACAGTTCTGACCCGTATCCCTTGAGAACCCCTATCTGTTGTTGCTCCATAGAAAAATAGAACGGGACGGTTGGGGCGGAGTCGCTGTAGTCACCAGTTGATTGTCATAAAGTGATGACGACATTAGAAAGCATCAGTATAGCACTAAGCTAGCATTTACGTTTTTCTCTTTACGGCGGTGTTCTTCTTAGCCGCCCGCAATCTTCTTTCAAACAACAATAAATTCCTGTTATACACCATGTATAAAAAGTAAAACAATAAAAAGACGAGCTGCTGGATGACCTCCATTGCTTTGATTTTCTAGTCATCTAGACCCTAGCGGTCTACACCACACGTGCACCGTGAAAACAAACCGGTCAGTGGAAGCGAGGCTTAACTGGGTGGAAACACTCACCAGAATTAACTGGTCAGTACCGTACTACTCCTAACCAGACCGGACCGCTCAGTGGAATCGAGGCTTTAGCGTACGGTATGGGTCCATGTGACGTAAGGCTTAAACTGAGTGAGAACAAACAACCACAGGTATAAACAAAGGTCTAGTCTGTAAGTTTTGTTTTCATAGTTTGAACGGAAGAAAATAAAACCAATGTAGTTTCAGCCACAGACTCCAGTCCTGCAGTACATTATAAACACCCAGACTGCTGTCTGATGTCATTGAACAATTCAAGTATACTAGCTGTCAAGCGTTCTGCCTCATGGAAAGGAGGAGAAGTTAGCAGCAGGCTGGCTGACAACAATCTGTGAGACATCCATCTTTAGCAGAGCAAAGCAGTTTCAGCTGATAGCATATGAAGAGAGACAGCAAAACTTAAAGAATGACTGTGCTCACACACAGGTATCACACGCTGCATCTAGAGGACACGCACCAGTCTGGCTGGAATCTGATTATTTTAAATGGTTTTCTTTAAAATTTCAAAACCATCAAAAGGACATTAGTCTACCTGAGTGTGACAGGATGAAGAGTGAGTTCAGGCGGGAGAAGTCCGTGTTTCAGAGACAGCTGGATCTGGAGCTGAGCTTTGAGAAGCTTTATGGAATATACTAAACTGTGTATAGCAGGGGGGTCAAACTCCTTTTGGGTCAGGGGTCACATTCAACCCGTCTAATCTCAGGTGGACCGGACCAGTAACATAACAGCAAAAGAGCCTGTGGTCAACTTGTTACAGGTAACTTTGTATTTTATTCTCAGTTGGGAAAATGCCTCAAATAACATATTAGCTTAATCCATTATTATTATTATTATTATTATTATTAGAGCTATAATTGTTTGAGTGCTTAGTAAGCAATCAAACTATAGTGATTTGCCTGATCCTTCCCGTAGGTTTTTTGGCATGTAAAAATTAAATCATACTTTCAGCGATTTCAGCAATTTTGGTATCACGTTCAGCTCGTTCAGGACATTACTGCTTTTTTAGTATTTATAAACTTTATAATTTTTCAAATATTGAACAAAATACGCCCTATAGGAAATAAATTAGTGTCTTCAAATTTCAACATTTTAAGTGGATTATCAACAAGCCTTTAAATATATTAATGGGCTATTTTTTCATCTTTTATAGTAATTTTTAAAAAATGAAGTTTGGCTAATATTTTAGCAACATGCTAACGTTTTTAGCTAATTTAGTTTACTTAGGAGTTTTAGTTTGGGGGTTTAGTATTTAAGCAATGTGCTAGCTTCTTTTTTGTGGCTAATTTGGCATCTACTGAGGTTTTTTATGCTAATTTGGAGTTTAGCTTCTGTTTAAGCAACATGCTAACGTTATTGGCTAATTTAGTTTAATAGGCAGCTTTGCAGTTTAGTAAGTATACAATGTGCTATCTTCTACTTTTTGTTGGCTAATTTGGCATGTACTGATGTCTTTTATGGTAATTTGGAGTTTAGTTAATATTTTAGCAACAAACTAACATTATTTGCTTATTTTTTTAACTACTGGGGTTTCTCAGGCTAATTTAGAGCTTAGCTTGTATTTTAGCAACAGGCTAACTTTTTTACTAATTTAGTTTACTGGGGAGTTTTAGGCAGTTTTGGAGTTTAGCTAGTATTTAAGCAATGTGCTAGCTCATTTTTTGCTAATTTTGCATCTACTGAGGTTTTTTATGCTACTTTGGAGTTTAGCTCATATTTAAGGAACACACTAAATATTTTTGCACCATTAGCATTTTTAAGCAATTTTACTACAATTTTTTCAGAAAATTTAGGTCAATTTTAGAGGTCTTTCATATTCTTTATTGAATTTTTCAGTATTTTATCAGATGTAACATTTTGCAAATAGCTTTTGTATTTTCAGCAAATCCCTTCAGCAATAAAGTCAATTGCATCACCATTTTAACAAAAAGCTTCAGCATCTTCAGTGACTACTTTCACAAAAAGCATTCACACTTTGATTATGGCAGGTAATGCTACTTTTTTAGTTATTATTATCTTTTTCCTCTTGCCGTCTGTTTGACCCCCCTGGTATATAGACATGAGGTGTTCTCCTGTGTTTTGACTGGAAAACAACGACAAATGTACCCTCTTGATATTATTCAGGAGGTGCAGATTTGTTAAGTTCTCTCAATCTTCCCAAAGTCAATTACCATCCTGCAACAAGGAATTGATGTTTTTTTTCTTCCCGGGTGACCTAGTTGTGTTTTGTGAGTAGGTTTTAGCCGGTGCAGTTTGACAGTCAACAGATAAGATGGATTAAGCTTTTTTTTTCTTGCAGTTTTGATGTGAACAGCGTAAAAGCGGG
>NC_050527.1:19622001-19648229 GCF_002922805.2 Oryzias melastigma | reverse complement strand
CAAATGTACCCTCTTGATATTATTCAGGAGGTGCAGATTTGTTAAGTTCTCTCAATCTTCCCAAAGTCAATTACCATCCTGCAACAAGGAATTGATGTTTTTTTTCTTCCCGGGTGACCTAGTTGTGTTTTGTGAGTAGGTTTTAGCCGGTGCAGTTTGACAGTCAACAGATAAGATGGATTAAGCTTTTTTTTTCTTCCAGTTTTGATGTGAACAGCGTGAAAGCGGGTTAAATCATTGGGTTTCAGGAGTATTTTTAAATGCCTGGAGATGGTGCGATAGAGGAAGTAAACCTAAGATTAGGGCCGGGAAGGTCAAGGTTGTGGCTTGGGAGAGCAGCTCGCGGAGACAGGAGGCAGATTCCGTCTGTGTCGGAGCGCGGCTGAGTGCCGGAGCCGAGCCCACCTCTCAACACTCCTAGAAAAGACTCACCAAAGAAGTGAAACCAAATCCAGCGAGAGCTCGACGGGCGGCATCAAAGAGCAGCGCACCCTGGCCCTGTGTGGGTGATGAGCGTGTGAGAGCAGAGACGGAGGGAGGGGGTTGCCTCCTGCATGCATTTATGTGTGAACACTGCAAAATATCCTTCTATAATTATGTTGTGATTATTAGCGAGGGCTGAAATAAAAAAAGCAATTAATCCGTTGACGTAAGACGGAAGGCACAGATTGAACGACCTAGTTTATAGAACAACAAAATCAAATTGAAAATATCAATTTTACAGACCCTTTTTTGGCCTCCCTGATGGGAGACGCGCTTACACATAGGAGCTGACAGCCGTACAGTCACGTGACGGCGCTCAGCCAATACCGGGCTCATTTGAATCTTTAAGCTGTGCGGTGATGGAGCCACTTGAGCAAAAGAAAAGGTGAAGGGGCGGCAGAAATACCAAACAAATCAGAGGATTCGGCAGGTCAAACGCTGCGTGTAACGTCTTTACCTATCTCATGTCACATCTGGTCAGCGCTGGGAGGTTTTTGGTTTAAAACATCTCTGAGGGGACACATTCAGACACATTTTGTGGACGTCTTTTCTCCCACTGCTCCTCATGTCGGTGACAGGGGAGAGTAATCCTATACACAGGCTGCTATTGTGAAATGAGAAACTAGCCTCCTTCACTGGCACAGACCAGATGCACCTCTCTTCCTCTCCCTCTCTCTCCCTCTGTCCTAATCTGTAAACGACTTAAAGGAGCCTTATCTCCGGGCTCTTCTGCTTCATTTCATGCTTGATTTACTTTAATTTGTCTGATAGGGCACAAGGATTTGGAAATGGCCCATCTTTCAGTGGAAAATGTTCTGATTTTTCTCCGGCATTGTTATGTGGAGGTTTTTGACTTTTCTCTCCCCCTTTCTCACTCCTCCTCCTCCTCCTTTTTTCGCCATCTCCATCTTTCTCCCTCCCTCCCTCCTTCTCTCTCCATCGTCTCCCTGTTTTTCTTTTGAGGGTGGTGGATCTCGCTCCAGTGCAACAGTCTGTTTGAGTGCATTTAGATTCGAGCAAGTTTTCCACGAGGTGTGGTTTTCTGATGGGAGTCGTGTTTGCCTTTCAGATCCACATTGGGCGCAGAGCAGCCGAGTGCTTCAAACCACAAAGATCTTATGTTTAAGTTAAGAGGCGGCTGGCCCTCCACTTCAGCAAGTGGGTGAGCAGCTGCTGCTGATAAAGTTGCTCCTCAATGAGGGACGGGGACGAGCGACATGTCTGCAGATGCCTTGAATTCTTTCTCTGCTGGCAGAAGTGAAGCACAGACATGGCTGTCTGGGTGCTCCCCTCACCAAGACGCGTTCTCCACTTCTATTTAGTGGCTGAATGACAGTGGAGGCAGTGGGCTATGATTAGAGAGGCCCATATCTTCCCAGATCCTGAATAATCTCCATCCCCTCCCACCAATGAGCAAGGCACAGAGGCGGCACAAAAAGCCAGAGAAAAAGGGCCGTGTGGAATTGGCAGAGCTGTCCTGTGTGTACAGAGATGTCACACAGCTCCGCTGGCTGCCCGCTACACACCACGCTCAAACCTGAGGAGGTGCAGCAACATCCCTCACCTTCAGTCGGCCGAATCTGAGAAGAGGCTAAAGAGAATTTTAAATAGAAACCTGTTTTTAACAATTAAACTCACTAGATGATCCGTCCAAAACTGAACACATTTTATTGAAGCAATCCTGCCTGGAACACATGAATGAGGCCACAAACACAGAGAGAAAGTTGCAGGCAGACCATTGAAATTCATCTCACAGCCTGAATTTACTTAACTGCGGGTGTGCGTGCGGTGATAAACGGAGTGATGATCCGGCAACACGTCTTTATCCATGCTTTGCTTTAATTAACGGCGGCTTGTTTGTTGAAAAGATGATTAATATGCCAATGAAAATTGCATAATTGAATACTGCAACACTCGCACAATCAGGGAGGAACATGCCATTTTTTATTAACTTTTCAGTATCACTATTATTGTTTTTATTTGCTATTTTAATTCACTTGACAAGCAGCTCCCCGTGCTCCCACCCTCTTCCCGAAAAGGCAAAGATGATAGTAAGAGCTACCGACAATGGAAGGCTCTCAGGGGCTGGAGGTGTTAACACCTGAGACTCGGGATGTAAACATTCAGTCAATTCGATTCGATTCACAGTTTTAAAGTCATGATTTTGATTTTTTTTTCTATTTTTTTTTAGCACAATGAATTAAAGGTATTTCAATCCTCTTACATCAAACTCTCTGTTTTCCTACGAACAGAAAGGATTCAATAAAATATATATATTTATATATGATACTGAAATGATCACAAATCCTTTCATACTCGGTTTGCCCGCTCCACCCCCCAACCACTACACATTCGCCCGTGTTCACACTCAGCCTAAATGAGCGTTCACACGCAGCTTGCAGAGAAAAAAAGACAGAGAGCTGAATGAGAGTTGATAAAAAAGAGCACGGCCACCAGGAAGGAGTCTGAGTGGAAACAGTCGTGAAGTTGCGTGGTCACCATGACTGTTGTGATGGTAGATTGATCAAAAGTTGTGATAACTATTTCATTAATAGTTGCAATTGCAACATTGCAAAATCGTGGAGGAACTAATTTATATGAAACTTCTGAGGATCGCAGAGGAACAACATGCAGCCACGCCACTACGCACACACACACTCACAGGCGCGCAGTTACACGCAGGTGCGCTCACACTAAGGTGCGCTCACACTCAGGTGCGCGCACATTCACAGCTGCGCACACACTCACATGCGCGTGCATACTCATAGGCATGTGATACTCATATTCACATTCACAGGTGCGCACACTTACCGGTGCGCGCACACTCACAGCTGCGCACACTCATAGGCGCACACACACAAAGGCGTGTGCTCTTACAGGCACGCGCACTTTCAAAGTCACACACACTCACAGGTGAGCGCATACTTACAGGTGCGCACACTCACAGCGAGTCTGCATGGAGAAATGTCATCTGCTCTGCATTTCTGAATTTAGCCATAGGCCATGACAATCTAATTTTTACACTTTCTGCAAAATTGAACATGTTGACGAGTTTGAATTGTTTTTTTACCGATTCACATTGAATCGTTACATCCTTACCTGAGACTGTCTGTGTGGGTGACACAGGGGAAAGGGGGGGTGAACCACACAGCTAAAATCGTTGAGTGAAGACATCATGAATCAAAGCCAAGTTACATGTAAGAAGGGCCACCTAGATTTAGCAGTAATCCAAGCATAAATAACTAGAGTCTGTCTTTATTTAAAAAAAATGTAAGAAGTCCACTTCTGAGCAAGTTTCAGTTGAACAATCCAGAGTTTGCTCGGCGTTCTATCCTCCAGCGCCGCCTGCACGGGTGTCTCCATGTTAATGCTAAACTCACACATCAAATATTCAGCCAATTACAATGATACCTCTTAGAAAACGGCGTGCTGCTACAGCGCCTGGGAGGGTAAGCACTGCAGAACAAACATGTTCGAGGCAGCTAAAGAAAGACGCGATGGGTGTCAAGTCCCTGGGGGCAGAACAGTACCTCCAGCCACGCTTTAGAACGGTCACATTTAGCAACAGCTCCATCTTTTCTTCTGCGTGTGTTCAAGTCTTTGACTTGTTCATGTGAAATAGCGTAGTAATTATGGTTAAAGGGTGGCATTGTTAGTGGACAGATATTCAGCTGAAATGTGGACAAAATGCTTGCAAGTGAATTATCTTATTAAGGCTTTCTCAGTGTGCCACATCCCACACACAGAACTAAAACGGAATATAGTGACATCTTCCTCAGATGATAAGAACAGTGATTGCATTTGGCCCTATTTTAGATTATATAACTAACAACCATGAAGTTCCCTCATAAAGCCTCTTAGCACTGCGGATCAGTGACTAAATTTGCATCAAGCCGATGCAGCACAGGAGTACAGTGATTTGTCTAATCTCTTGTTGCATATTTTCTCAGTCATCAGGGTGTGTGTGTGTGTGTTTGCCGTGCACACAGGTGATGCACGCGGCGTGAAGCCTTAATCACCCGTCTCTTAGGAAACAAATATATTTGGCAAAAAGGTGGACAAACTTAGCACTTTGATTGGAATTTAATTTTCCTATCAGCCGAGGCCCAGCGCTGGCAGGAGAGCCGGTGATGGGCTTTCGTCATCGCTATCGGCGATCACAGTGTCACTCATGTTTTGTGACACATGTCAGAGGACTTTGAATAAACCTCTGTATGCGCCAGATAAAAAAGCCCTCCTCTTTGGGGGGGAATTGCCAAGATGCACGTTCAAATTTCTTGATTACAAGAAGACGGAGGAGGAAAAAAAAATAAAACCCTGAATGAAAGCCTGAAAGTTTTCACTTTGCTGATATAACAGTCAAGTGTGCCTATAAGTCTACTTAAAACGCTTAGGTATCAGCGGAGACAGCTGCGACACCCTCGTCTTAAGATTCAGCCGAGACAGTACACTATCAAACCTTTCATGGCGCTCCCAAGCTACATTTCTGGTGACAAAAGCTTCCCGAAAGCCTCCTGAAGGATTCATCTGTATCCTAATATTTCCAATCCAATTTAACTGGAGCAGCCGGAGTGGTCTGAGCGCAAGTTTACCAATCTTTGCTTTCCAAGACTCTGTGTGCTGAAGGCTTGAGGGGTTCAATCAATGGCGCTTTGATCTCGGCTGGAACCATAATTATTTAACATTGTTACAAGGATTTCTCTAATCCATCCTACCATTAAATCCCTTTTACACCCTCATCTTCTGGAGCCTAATCTGCATCTGGGTGCTCCGTTTGTCTCTCCTCATTTTGACTCGCCCCGCCTTCCTTGACGACACCCTGACTTAGTAATGGACTTGGGTGTTGAGTTGGAAAAACTCAGACAACTAAACTGTTCCCATGCTGTATTTACCTTTTTTTCTCTACTTTCTTGTCTGACTTTATAAGTTAGTTTTGAAACGACAGAGTAAAACTCTGAACAGACCATATAAACCAGGGGGCCAAAATACAAAACACACCTTTGATCGAGGGCCAGACAGGACAAACATTTATTGAACACTCAAAAATGACATGTTTAAAACTTTAAAAACTTAACTTTTTAACATTACTATGAATAAAAACAGACCGAATGTTATTATAAATCAATATAGCAATATAAATTATTATAAATCAACTTAAAAGATAACCAAACAGGGCAAACATGATCCTTAGCTCAGATTTGAAAAATGTCCAAAAAAATGGGCGGGGCTAGTGGAGCTGGACTGAGTGGCGGAGGTGTGGTTTAGATCTATGATTGACAGTTAGGTCCGCTTTATGTAACGTACGCTGGATCTTCAATGCGGAGAGTGGTTTGTCATTGTTATGTTCAATTAAAAAACAAAAAAATGACGCAAAGTGACGCATTTTTCTCCTCCCCCTTCTCCCGGGGGCGGCGCTCATGGTCCAGAACCTTATTGTTTCGAGCCGCTGGTTCTGCAATGCCGGACAGCGGGGCTGCCGGGGACTCGTGTGGTAAAATGCAGCTAGCATCATAGCTAATAAAGGCTAACATATTAAACAAACAATCCTGAGTGAAATGTTCATTAAATCCGTCACCAGGACAGAGTGACCTGGACATAATGCCAAGTGCACTCAAACACTGTTGCCTAACTTCCAAGTCCACCACAAAGTTGTGTGAGTCAGTAGATTTTTGACAACTGAAGGCAAAACACCAACGAGCCATGCTAAAGCTAACAGAATCAAAGATGGGCGGGGTTTTTTGTACTAGAGCTCAGAGCATGATGACGTCAAACTTCTGGGACTTACACCAGTTGACCAATCACAAAATTCAATGACAATATCTCGTTTCAACCTGTAGGGGGCAGCACTCAGATGTTTTTGACTATATGTTCATGAATTAAACAAGTTTATTTCTTTTTTTTTTAAATTTGACAATGACCAACAGACAACACTTTTAATGCCCCATTTATATAAGTCAACAACCAAATAAGTCGATTTACTGTTTTGTTACCTTTTAAATCACTGGTATGATCAACATGTCAAGAGTGATTAAAAACTAGTTTATACCATGGTCTGGGTGAATACTCGATTCTGATTGGCTGCTGGGTGTGCATTAAAAACTGATAATGCACAGTAATAACGCACACCTAAAAAAGAAGTTCCGGTCACACAGACCAAACGTTCGATATCAGTGCGCAGGCTTCTTTAAAACACATTTTTCCTTCATCGTCTGGACAAAACAAGCAGTAATAGATGAACTTTCTCTCTGAACTGATGCTTTATTCAACTTATTGTAGCGACCAGCATTTATATTCCTCTCCTTTAGTAAGGTAAATTAATATTGACAAATTGGTTATTCTCCTTCTAATAAAACAGCACTCGACATGAAAGGTGTAGTCTTCTGTTTCACCACAAGAGGGAGTTTCTCATTTTAGAGCAGCTCAGAAGAACAAACCTGCCGTGAAATGAAACACAGACAGAAGCTGAATATGTTCTAGCTGCTCACTGAAGGATTAACGTCAGAAAAAGAAGAAAAATATCCTAATTTGTCCGGGTCTTTCTTTCAAAACAGCGACACTTTACCGCTGCAGCTGAGGTCTGTAACGGCTTCCGGCTTCATGCCGTGTTCCATGTCACCGTGACAACAAACCGCATCACGGATGATCAAATAGTCCGCTTTGTGTGAAAAAATGAGCTAAACCAAAGAAATAACAAGAATAAAGTACTAAATATTGATTAAATGTTTATTTATTTTGTAAAGACCATGGTATAAGCGGGATAATACCCTCCGAAGAGTGCATTATGAGAAATTAACGCTTCGCGTCGGACGGTTTAGGCCTCCGCGTCGTGCGTTAATTTCTCATAACGCACACTTCGTCGGGTATTATCCCTTACTTATTTAACTATTATAAAATCATCAACCAACAAATCAGTTAGTGATGCTCAGTAGGAAACAAATCCGAATACTTTGAAGCTCAATGCAAAACCTTCAAGTGAAGCATTTTAACACAAAATAGTTTTTTACAAAGCAGAAGAACTCAAAACTCGTGAATGATCGCCCCTCCCCCTGCGTGCGCTTACTTGGACGCACCGCGCAACTCTCCCTGCAAACAGGCACGATGTGTGGGATCTTCTTCATCTGTTCTTTTACATTTGCAAAGAAAGATTCCGAATGCAACTTTTCTCCTGTTACACGCCGCCAGACTGCTTTTAGCGCTCCAGCTAATCGAGAGAATCCGGTCGATTTTCAGAATAAAAGATTTCTGTCTCATAAATAAAACAACAACAAAAAACGGCTATAATTTATTAGTTGTTCCACGGTCTGGTGGTTGGGGTAAGTTAAATAACTTTCAATATTTTACTCTCCAAATATATTTTGTGATGATCTTTAGGGCCGGATAGATTTACCCGGAGGGCCGGATCCGGCCCCCGGGCCTTGACTTTGACACCTGTGATCTAAACGGTTCGTTTTCTTCAGCATACAATGAACCAAACCCGAGTGAGCTTCCACGGGTGAACTGGTACAAGTGCTGCTGACTGCTGCCCTCCGGGTTTGAACCTCGGCTGCTCGTGGTGACGGCTTTGACTCCCGACATAAAGGCCCCGCTGTCCTTCAGTAAATATTTGCATGTCTGTGTTTCAGCATGATATAAATAGCAGCAGGGGCAGCTGCAAACATTTGTTGAGGCACCTGCCACAATATTGTGGCCATCTGGTCCTCCGCTTCTCCTGACATATGCGCATTACACCTGCAATGGCGATTGTCTTTCTGCCGTCTCTAGTCAGGAGGAGACAGAACGGCCACAGATCTTTGCTGTTCGCTGGAGTCAGACACGAGACGGGGGAGTTTTAACGTCTGAGTGAAACTGCGTGTTCAGCATGCGCCTGCTAAATGTGGTCACAGGGGAATTTGAGGGTTGGTGGGGAGTTGGTGTTTCAGGTTGGTGCTCCATCTGTGTTGGATGGTCAGGTGAATTCAGATGGCCTCTCTTTCAGGTGACCCCTGCCTCGCCCTGGCTGGTACCCAGCTGGCACCACGAGCCGAGCCCTGGGCGGGGCTGGCTGTCAACAACGGCCAAAAAGAGAGATTTGTGTACGAGGCGATCATGTGTCTTCTTTTGCCCCTCTGTCACACTCACTCCATCTGGGCTGTTTTTTTGTTTTTCTTTTTGGTGCGTCCCTCCTTTAAGGTGAGCGGGTCACGTGATTCTAAATGTGTAAGCTGGCTTTGCAGAGAAAGACATTGGTTTCTGTTCATTGAGAAGCATTTCTAAAATTTTGTGTCAGACTTTGTTAAAAACTGCTGCAAAAAGGAATAAAAGAACTGAAGGCGTTGGAGATTTGACCTGACTATTAATGCTGGATCAAGTCTGCTAAAAAGCCATGAGAGTCTTCTACGACGGCCCACACGCCTTTCAAGCTGCACGACCTCAGTGCATGAGACCGACTTCTGATTCAAATGTGTTTCTTGCAAACTGAGCACATCAACGACTTCAGAGTTCTAGATTGATCCAACACATTCTCTGGTCAGTAAACCAGTCATTTGACTAAAACGCTCCTTCCATTTGAGGAACCTGGTGTGGTTTGGAATCAGTTTGGTTTTTAGACTTTAAAAATGGAAGAAAAACATTAGTGCATAAACACAGCCGTTCTGAAATGAGCTCAAAATCATCTTACATGAACATTGTTGTTCAGGAAGTGTTGGTTTGGGTTGAGACAAAAGAGATGTGGTACTTTATGAAAGTTTCAAAGTAACATGATTATGTTTTAATTCATTCTATCTTCTCTTATATAAGAAGAAGAAGAAGAGACAAGAGCCTCACTTGTGTGATGTCACCAGAGACGTACAGTCAGTGAAGGCAGGATATAGCTTAAAAAAATGCATAAATTAAATAAAATGAAAATACTTTTAAAATTAAAAATCAAATGTTATCATTTTAGACAAGTCTTTTCTATGATTACCTTTTTCTGTGTGGGTTTTCAATGTTTCTTCAGTAAAAAAGCAGCAAAATTTACGAGTTTCCTGTTCAAATACACCAAACAGCGCCGGTGAGGCAGCTGTAGCCCCGCCTCCCCAGTGCCCGCATGTGCTGTATTGTTTCGGTCTTTCATCATCATAAAATACGCTTTATTTTAAAATTACCTAATTTGCTAATCTCTCGCCATCTGTCTGATTACATTGGTGCCAGTTTGAGACTCATTTAGTGTTTTTACCTGCCAAAAATGTGCTTTAAAAAACACACTAGATGAGGCAGACAGTCCGCCCGGCGTAGGCAGAGGGCGCTGGTGAGCCCAGAGAGTGTGACACCGCGGCTAAAGATCAATAGAATTAGAGGTAGCAAGTCAAGTGCAGCCGTCCAGTTACTCTTTAATATTGTTTAGCATCAATTTTCTAATTTTCTAAATGTAGGATTTGGTTTTAAACCTCTAAACTCAAGAATTTGTTTGTCAGTGATCTCGACTGAGACAGAGAGACTTTTAACACTGAAGAAAGAAAAAAAGACTTCTACAAACAGAACATTCATCTGTTTCTTCAGAGGGAGCAGCACAGACTTCATTCATAGGTAAAATAAGTCAATCATAACAATTTTGGTGATTTTTTTTTCAATGCTACAGTTTGTAAACAGAAGAAAATGCTGAAATGAAATTTTAAACAACACATTTTGACAGTTGTCAATCCAGTGGTGAATAAGCTGCTCTGTAGGATTCATATGTTTGTAAATCTGACTGATGACGTCAGAGCCTCACCAGACGTAAACCTCTCTGTGGATTTCTATTCAAGTACAACAAAAGGCAAAGAAACAAAAGTTTAGTCAAACCTCACATCAGGACCTACTCTTGAAATGATCTTAGAGCACAGAAATTTTGACAAAACACATTTTTATGGAGAGTAAAATACTGAACGTTATTTATAAGTTGATTTATTCTGGAATAATATTCCTGCCATTTTATTATTCAGGATTATGTTAAAAGTTACAGTTTTAAAGTTTTAAAACTTGCATTCTGATAACTTTTAGGATAATTTTGGCATTTACTAAAATTTTTTATGCAATTTCAGAGTTTAGCTAATATTTCAGCTACATGCTAGCTGTTTTGTCCAATTTAAGCTTTTCTGTTTTTTTATGATATTCTGGATTTTAGCTTTTTTTAAGCTGCAGGTAATGCTATATATCTTGTTGATAATTTTGTTAAAAAGTTACGGTTTTAAAGTTTTAATAATGTAGTTTTAGTGTGTTCAATAAATGTTTATCCTGTTCTTCCCGTGACCTAATGTGTGTTTTGGATTTTGGCCTCTTGTGCGATTGAGTTTGACACCCCTACATTAGAGTATCTTCTCAGTTTTGAGATTTTTTATGTTTGACCAGAAAGCTCTTTTTCCAGGCGGTTTAAGCTGAAATGGCAAAGATCCTGGTTAGAGGATTGTTAACAAAGCCTGGCTTTCCATGATTTTCACAAGTGGGAGTGGTGTACAAGAGTGAGCACTTAGATAAGACGGAGAACAAGTTCATTAGCAGAGTTAGCTGGCTAACACACCCCATTTCTAATTAGCCCAGAGGAAACAAGTGGGAGAGAATGAGAGAGACTGAATCAGATTCCTATCGCTGCAAGTCTCTGAAATGAGGAGAGTAGCATGACATGCTATCTCCAAATCAGCGGCTGATGGGGAAACATCCGTGACGAGAAATGAACACGAGACAGGAGATCTGCGGGCTGATCTGCTTAAGGACATACTTGTGAAGACGAGCGCAGAGGAAAGGGGACTCACTGGGTGTTCCACAGCAGCTCTCTGCGCACGGCGGAGCCAGCCATCAGATTAACGGGGAGTCACTCGGAGCCGCTTCACTCCCAAAGACAATCGCAGACAGGGAGGCAATCGTGGACTTGACATGAGTTACTCAAGTGGAGACGAAGCGCAGGGACAAAAAGAAGTGAAACTACAGGACGAAGATTGTAAAGGCTTTTGTTGTGACTTGGCAAATGGAGGAACTTCAATTGAATCACCAAAGCAGGTGGGCATGTTCTGATCCGGCCCACCTCATTAAAGGCCCTCGCTCTCTCTTTATGCCACGTCCATTACACATCCCATTCAGATGCACGCGCGCTGTGATTAAAGTTATCTGTTGGTGATCATAATCACAAACTTAAAGCCAAAGAATAACAAAGAACTTCTGAGCGCTGAACTATCTGCACATTTATAGAGAGATTAAAGGGTAGACAGTCTCTAACTAAATAAATTCATTTTAATCGCTTTCAACAGGAAGTCATGTCATTTCCAACGCTCCTATCTGATTGTCTGATTCCCCCCTTTATTCAAATTATAACATGCCCATCTGACTTTTTCAGCACAATGGGAAAAATTAAAAAGGGAAATGACCTTTCATGGCAGCTATGATGAGGGAATGAATGGCAATATTGTGTGCCAAGATTAATTTCTGCCCACTCTACACTGGCCATTGAGAAAACAGAGTGGGGACATGAATGCCTCTGTGTAAGTCACTCACTAATGTGCTGGTTTATCACAGAATGTGGGAAAACAAGGAGGTAAGGGGGTCTAAAATGGTCATCTGACTTCTAAAAAAGGGTTTTGTCTTGACCTCACTATATACTGCCATCAGAATAAATGTGAGGAGTGACTTCCAGTTCAACAGGGGCATTGAAATTTAGGAAAAACATCGGCAGCATTTTAGTTACTTTCTAAGATTCCTTTATTAATAAAAACCATGAACATTCACAGATAATCTGCAGAGTCAGATGATTATCAGATTATTAAATAAACAACTAGAACATTTTTAACCCTAGAGAACTATTGTTGGGTGAGTTTCACCTGAGATAAAGTATTTACATGATTTTCATTATGTTGCATTTTTGTCATGGGTATAAAGACGGACCAAAGACCAAGTCTCCAGTATCATTATTATTATTTTTTTTAAATGAATTTTTCTTTTCGAATTCCTAATTTTTCAGTAATTTTCAAGCATGTCTTCAGGATCTTCCTATGTTTTCATTTTCTGTTTTGTTACAAAAACCACGGTTAAAATAGACTTCTTTAATGGATCATGTAGTATCATAATTTTATGACATACTTTTTATTGGGTGTAACTTTTTATGGTGAAAGTGTTCTAGGACAAACAGACTTTATTGTAGCTGTGGATGCGTGCAACACTCAGCCTCTTCTAAATACCTACTTGAATGAAAATTATATTTAGGGGTATTTTTAACATGTTTATGTGGCATTTTTCTGAAAATGGAGAACATATAATATTCACACAGTACAATTTGCACACTTTGTTTTCTTGTATTCATTCTTTTTGTCTTCTATAAATAATGTCTATTTGCAGCAACAGCCAAATTTCCAGCTTGGGATGAATAAAGTATTTCTATTCTATTCTATTCTGTTCTATTCTATTCTATATATATGAAAAAAATTAGGAATTAAATTACATTTTAGATTATTTAAAAAAATACAGTTTGAAAATCAGTTTATTTGTGACGTAAAATAAGCTAGGCGGGCGACAGGCTCCAAGCTCTCAACAACAGGGAAGGGAAGAGGGGCGGGGGTGCTCCACGACTGTGGTCCTACTCACATCTGCTACCAGCTCAGTGGCCTTGTGGTAGAGTGTCCGCCCTGAGACTGGAAGGTAGTGGAGTTCAAGTACCGGCCGAGTCAGACTAAAGACTCTAAAAAATGGGACTCAGTTCCTCCCTGCTTGACTCTGAGCATTAAAGGTTTGGATTGGGGGGTTAAACCACCAAATGGTTCCTGAGGGCAGCTTTGTCTGCAGCTCACCCCTCCCCCAGGGGATGGGTCAAATGTAGAGAGCAAATTTCACACACCTTGACGCGTGACAACTGGTCATATCAAATCAAACTTTATTTATAAAAGTGCTTCTCATACATCACACACTAGCATCAGAACTCGTGCCACCGAGTTCTGTAATAATTGTAAGTTTGAAAGAGATTTTTGAGGTAAACCAGAGAGCAGGGCATTACAGTAATCTAAACGACTAAAAATAAAAGCGTGCATTAGCACCTCTGTGCTGGCAAGAGAGAGGAATGGGCGGACTCTGGTGATATTTTTGAGATGATAAAATCCATCTTAACGACGTTTTTTAATGTGAAGGAGTCTAGAGGAGCTCAGAGTCTAAAAGAACGCCCAGGTTTCTCACAGAATGAGAAGGTTTAAAATTCTGAAGACGAGTTAAAATTCTCTCTCTCTTGTCTTCAGGACCGATGATTAAAACTTCTGTTTTGTCCTGGAGGAAGTTTTCTGCCATCCATGATTTGATGTCTATAATACAGTTTAAAAGAGTATTTACAGGTTCAAGGTCATCAGGAGACACGGCGATGTAAAGTTGAGTATCATCAGCATAGCTATGAAAGTCAACGCCGTGTCTCCTGATGACATCCCCAAGAGGCAACATGTACAAATTAAAAAGTATAGGACCTAAAATTGACCCTTGGGGAACCCCACAACTTATGTCATGGATTCTTGAGGAGTATGTATCCATGTTAGGTTCACACTGGACGCAGAAGTGATGCGGAAGTGGCACGGATTGGTTATATATGGTTATAAAATTGTTTATATACTTTAACCCTTTAACACCGGAGCTTCAGTGTTTATGCTCTTTGATTTACTGTAATCTTTTAATTGTTGATGCGATCGAGCCACATTTCTCCTTCAGAATCTACTGGAATTATCGCGTTAACGGTTGAAATGTTAGAGTACGTTAGCGATTTTCCGTTGAAGCGTCATCGGTGATGCCTTAGGTGTTAAAGGGTTAACTTTAACTTGAAAGTGAATTTCTGATGACCTCCTGCCGCTCTGCAGAAACTATGTCCGGGAAAAAGAAATTACGTTTTTTTTTTTACATTTTGGCTAAAAACAACATAATCATAATTAAAAGACCACTGGAAACACTTTCAGAATGGATCAGCAGATGATCGGAGTCAGACTTTAAGGGCTGGTAAAGCCTGGTAACTAAGAAGTTGTTACCAAGACCACATGGATGCTAATTAGAGGTTATGTGAAAGTCTACTATATTCTATGATTAAAAACTAGTACTAATAAAGGTTTTCTGTCTGTCAAAGCTTTGATATGTTTTGAAAATAAATAACACATTTTAATATATATTTATTTTTTTGAACTACATTTGCTACATTTCTTAAGATGAAAAGTTGACACTCTTCCCCTTCTCTGAAGTGGATTCGACGATGGAGTTTCTGAGGCCCCGACTCTCATGGAGTGGAAGGAGGAAGCTTAATTACAGTCCGTCATACATCTAGTCATGCTACATCTATCCCGTCCTTTTCACAGGAGTATTTGGAAGCTCAGCGTTTTCTCACTCAAAGGCTTTTTTTTCCTCCACGTGTGATGCCTTCTTTTTGTCATGGCCCCCATAGTTGGGAGCTGACCCCCTCAGCCCTGTCTCCTGACTGATCACAGTGATGGTTTATTACTGTCGTCCCAGCGCTCTTATCTTTAGCCAGCAATGCTCATTTCCTTCCCCAGATTTAAATGCAAATGTGAAATTTAATGATAAATGCATTATCTGATAGGTGCGATAACACTGATTCACTGTCAGTATAAAATACACACCCCGGGGGGCTTTGAGCTAGCGAGCACAACTTGCCCAAATCCACTTTTTTCTCCCTTTTCTATCTTTCCTTTTTTCCCTCTCTGTCTCTTTTGCTTTTTTTTTTTTTTTTACAAAGTCATGTACCTGCAATAAATTCTTGAGGTCATTTCATGCATTAAAGAGAATCATATTTAGTGTGTTCAGCAGTGTGTGTGCAGACTGTTCCTTTCATCTATTATCTTTCCGTTTCATGACTTGCTACAGTAAACTCTTAAAAAAACACATTTGCATTGTGTTGGTTGGAACATTGATCGGTGGAATTCTTGTTTATGATGCCATTGTTGTTTTAGCTGTAATTTTAGATCAGGTGACCTCAAATGATGCATGGTGTGGAGGTAGAAAAAACAATATTTGACTGAGGTGTAAGAGTAAAGAGATGTTTGTGAGTTTCTTACTTGGTCCATCCCATTCGTCCGGCCCCACGGCGGCGTGCCGGCTGTTCTCGCCCTGACCCTCTGCCTCCCCGTCTCCCGCCTCTCGGTTGCCGTCTTCCTCTCCTGTAAAGCAGAAATACAGTGAGTCTGACAAAGCACAGGGAACAAGGTGAGCTGTACTTTTAAATGAATGTTCAGAAAGCTAATTTAATTAAGCACTGCATTATAGACTGCGCTGCCCGCCTAAAGAGCTGCTTCTAATAGATTCTGGATGGTTTCCCGACAAAACCATTTAGTTCTATACTTTTTTTTCTTTGAGTATTGGAGCTTGTGAATGTAAATGTCTGAACGTGTGCACAGGCAGCGAGCCCACCCGGCCCAGCTGTACACATCTGAGTCAAGAGAGATCCCATGAGGATGGGAGGAAGCCCCGTGAAGCAGGAAGGAAAGCAATGTGTGGGAGCGAGGTGGCTACAGAGCTGATTTACAGTCTTGGGGCTGATGCAGACAATGCTATAGGACAGGGGTGACAACCTCAATCGCACAAAAATCCAAAACACACCTGAGGTTGAACAGGATAAAGATTTATTGAACACTCTAAAACTAAACTTTAAAACTGTAAATTTAACATAAATATAGCAAGTAATGCTAGATGTAGAGCATTACCTGTGATAATGCTAGTGTGAATGATGCTAGTGCTGATAGCTGAAAATGCTGAAATTAATAGCTAAAAACAGTGAAGCTGATAGCTGAAAACACTAAGGCTAACTGCTGAAAACACTGAAGCTGATTGCCAGCTAAAACTATTAGATAAATGCTAAATTCGCCTAAAAAAAGTGAAAAAAATAAGTTAGCCAAAACAGCTAGCATGTAGCTGAAAATATATCTAAACTTCAAACTATCTTAAAAAAATGAAAAAAAAAAACTAAATTAGCAAAAACAGCTAGCATGTAGCTAAAAAATGTTGGCTAAACTCCAAAATGGACACAAAAAACCCGGAAAACAGCCTAAATTAGCCTAAACAACTAGCATGTAGTTGAAGTACTAGCTTAACTCCAAAACAGCCTATAAAAATCTTAAAAATGAAAATCTAAATTAGCCAAAACAGCTAGCATGTAGCTGAAATATTAGCTGCATTACATATTACTATATATTACTATATTACCATATTACTATATTACTCTGAAATAGCCTAACTTTTTTTTGTAGGTGCCACAATAGTCCAATAAATCTAGCAAAATGTCAGTTTTTAAGATTTTAAAACTGTAACTTTTTAACATAAGGATAGAATTACTCAGAGGGCCAGATCTGGCCCCCGGGCCTTGACTTTGACACATGTGCTCTAGTATATTTGGGCATTGCTTTCCAGGATGTAAGACAGACTCTGCTTCCTCGTCAAACAGGAGCGCTTGTTCAGGAAACTTGTTGTTGCATATTTACAGCGAGCGCAGTCTAAATCCCAGTTGCTAGGTGCCTTTACTGTGGCACTCAGAATAAATCCACACAGGGGTTTCACAGTGTGTCTCCAAACTCCAGCGCGAGAGAGCAAACCTGCCAGAGGCATGTAGCGCTGGTTGATGGTTTGTAGAGGAACATTACTCTCACTTTTGTCACCACATCTTTTTCATCCCTTTGATGTTATAAACCCAATAGTGAATGGTCAAGGACAGGCCAGGATTACCAAGATGGATTATTACACTTCATACACTTCACAAGGGAGAAAAAGGGAAGGATATGTAGATTTTCATGTGAATATATTAAAGTGTAGAAGTCTGGCTCATGCAAAATATATGAAATCAGTTGATCAAACAGAGTGTGATACTGTTTCTCTGCGTTTTTACCATATTTGGTTTGATTCTTTTACCTGAAAAAGAACTGTGTGCCACAAGAAACAGCAGCTGGTGTCATTTTTATTTTCATTTCCTGACATGGTTCACTTCAAAGAGGAAACAAAGATGGCCAAAAGGATGTCAGCTTTCAGCCTCACACTAAAATAGGAGATGCACATGAAGGAAGAAGCGATAGCGAAAGGAAGTCTTCAGAAATGTCCTACTTAAAGCGCATGAGGTCATTATGACCCAGTTCTGCTTATGCAAGTGTCTGCCTGGGCTGGCAGCCCCCCCCCCGATCCTCCTGTCTCCCAGCACATTATCAAGGAGCCCCCTCTACTAAATTCCCACACTGTTTATTGTTGGGCTCCGAGACCCTCTTTAGCACACCAGTCTCGTATTATGACAAGGATAACAAAGGCGTGTATCAACAGTTCCTTCCAATGAAGCGCAGTTTGGAAAAAAAAAAGCGCTGGCGAGATAACATTAAAGGCACTACCTTGATCTCAGGCGAACATGTTAAGCCCTGTAACGAAACGTATTGGAAGTGTTTAATTACAGCCCAGGAAATGAAGCTACAAGATGATTCCTTAATTAAGCAGTGATTAAGGATTTTCTGCCTTCTATCTAGCGCCGTTTGCAGTGCATTTTAAACACAATCGCCACGGCAACCTCACAGGGAACAATGTCACCGAAGTTTCCTGCACGTTTGTCAGGAAAAAGAAGTGCTGGAGCAGCACTTCTTCTGCTGCTGATAAAGCCCCGCACGCAGACAAATATGTCGACTTCATTTTACACAACAAAGGAAATAAACCGATATGTTTTATTCACACTTTAAGCACTCTAAGTAATGGAGATTACCTTGTTCTATCATTTGAAATGAAAACCTCAGCAGGCTTATCAAAGGAGACAGATTGTCAATGATCATCCTGGACATTATCAGCTCCATCATAATTTTCATCTGGCTAAGCTTCCCTTCCCCGTGCAATCAAAAAGATGTATTTAAGGTTGAGTGCGAGAAGACTGAGGGGAGCGGGGAGGAGCGGGGAGGAGCGGGGCCGGGGGAGGCCTGCTGGTTCTGGCTTGGCGGGCATGCAAGAGGAGCAAGTGAGCTGTTAAAATCAGCCCTATCGCTGCTCCATCAAAGGACAGCTCTCTAGCCGAATCACAGTCACATGCAGAGCGCCGCGCATTCAGGTCAATAAGCTTATAGGCGATTTACACAAAACAATTCCTCCAGCAAGGTAGCAACAAAGTCATATTGGCGTTTTCCCTCCCTTTTAGCATTGTCTCTGCCAAGGAAGCCCTTGAAAATGTCAATCTCTCGTGCGAGACTTTAAGAAGCTCAGAGCGCTCTAATCCTGACCGCTTTCTAATACAGTATTTCTGAGTTTTAGTTTGTACTAGAGCTGGGCGATAAAACGATATTTATCGCTTGTGGATCGTTGCTTAGGTGACGATTTAACTCACGAATCAAGATCAATGATTCACGAATTGAACCACGATTCTTACTTTTTAATATCATGTTTGTTTCTATGTGTATGTCTGTTCACTGGATGTAAGAAAATGTAAATTATTTGTATTAAATCACCACCATTTATGCCTTTATTTAGAACAGGAGATTAGAAAAAACACAAAGATTCAGATAAAAAGAAATTATGTTTGTCATTTAAACCTTTTTTTGGTCAACCTTCAGGTTAAGTTCAGCAGTAACATAAAAAAACATCAAAGGGATAAAAATCACTGCTGTTTTCCATCATTTAACAACAAAACCTGAAAATTCTCTCCACAGTTTTCTATCCTTAAAGTTCTTTAACATTTTACGTTCTAAGTATTACATATTGTTGCAGAGCCCGTAAGAAAAGAGCTGTTTGTTTCTGCGGCAGAATCAGTTCTGGTGTTAAAGTTTATTCATTTATTTCAGAAGTTATGTCAGTGAGCGGAGCTTTATTGTCAGTTCTTAAACAGAAAAAGTTCTTGCTAGTCTTATTTTGAAAACCGGAAGCTTCACCGACACAATTTGTTTACTTCCAGTGACGTTACCGCTCCTCTTTTGGCTTTGTTTTAGGTCGAAAACTTAAAATCCAACATTAATCTGCATTTCAGAGCAAAAATACATCGTCCCCAGAAAATATTTTGATAATATTTTACTACACTCTACTATATTTCTAAAGATGGTGAATCAGAGATCTTGGATGTTGCATTTATTCATACTCGATTTTTCTGGAGCGGATCACGAGTACCCGAGCACCAAAAACTCTTAACAGCCCTATTTATCCCCAAAAAACTTTTTTTTAAAGGGTATTAGACCCAGTCAGAATTCTTCTCTACCCCTCCATTTGAATAAATCTAAATAACCTGCTGATGATTACACATTTCTCTTATGAGCCACATTGTTTATATCGTGATATATCTCGTTATCGCGAGGGCTGAGTATCGACAATATTTTCCAGAAACGATTCAATTCACAAGAGCCTGAATCGATTTGATTCTGATTTTTTTTTTTTATTCTTTTGCTTCTTTAATTTGATTCAATTTTGAGATTACATATTTATATATATATATACGTATACATTGTTCTGCCTCTCCTGGAAAGCTTTACCTTAAAAGAGTTTGTCAAATTCATGTCTGTGAGTTTATAAAGATGTTCATTTAGTCACAATGTATGTTTAGGTCTACCGAGTGTTAGCATTAGCCGTCCTATGGGAAATTTCATTAAACGTTAGCATCAAGCTAGCTGACTTTAGCTTTAGATTAATATTTTATGAATCGATTATTGATCTATTACGATTAATAGATTTTATTAACCCACCTCTAGTTATCACACAATATGGAAAAACTATAATGATGACATAAAAAAACCTATATGACCCAGCCCTAGTTCCTACGCCAAATACAAACCTGGCGCCCCATTTCTGAAGCCAGGGCCTGCCACCCCCTCCAGCAGCGGTCGTGTTCATCAGCTGATACTGAATATTTGTTTGTTGATGCCGATTGAGCAGCTCTAACAGATGTGGTCTATTCCAGGAAGCAACCTTTCCAACCAAAGTCAAGCGTAGCTGTAAGACTTCTCTGCTATCTGAAAAATAGGTCTGAATTGCACGCAATTTGAGGCAGGCGCGGCGCTCTGAACGGCGGGAGGGAATGCCTCGCCACTGTCTCTTTAAACGCCAATAAATTCCCCATCATTACAGAATCTGGCAGTTTTCCTCCCTGTCTGCAGCCCGGGTCTTTATCTCACTCTGCCTTCGTCTCTGAGCATGTAGATCTGGCCCAGTTAGATTGTCATACTTAACAAACATTAATGATTAATTTCCTCCACTGAGTCAAATGGGGCTAAAGGGATGACTTGATTCATCTTATCGCACCCCAAATTAGCATTTCCCCATATTCTCCAGCTTCAGCTGTGCATTAAAATTCCAACGTTCACTATTCTGGGCACCAGCAGCTGTAGTGAAAGAGCCAGGAGATCTGGGTCCTGTGTTGCTGGAGATTCTGATTACTTCTGTGTTGCACAAAGACCAATAGATTAGGCTTGTAATTGTGTGGCTCCGACTGAAGCAAGTCAGATTTCTGACTGGGAGGCTGTTTGGAGGGTCAAGGTGGGTTTTTCATCTGCTATCTCGGGTTCTGGGAAGGCAGGGTTGACTTCCCTCCATCCCTTTACAGTGGTAATATATTTCTTTTTTGAAGAAATTGAATCACATTTATTATCATTTTATGTCGCTCCTGTGTTTAAGTTCTTTCATTAACTGTTATATGAATTGTTAACTAGTGCTGCCACAAACAAATATTTTAAGAGTCCATTAATCACTGATTATTTTTTTCGATTAGTCGACTAATCAGGTCATGCGTAAACTGGATGTAAAGCACACATCTTAACCATCATTAGCTTTAAACTAACTAAAAACGACCTTTATGACATTAGCTGCGATAGTGCTAGTGTGAATGCTGTAAGCTGAATTTGGTTGCTGAAGATGCTAATAGCTGAATATGCTGAAATTGCTGGCTAAAAACCCTGAAGTTAATAGCTGAAAACGCAGAAGCAAAAAAAAAAAAAAAGATCACAGTCAGCCAAACCAGCTAGCATGCTGCTGAAATGTTAGCTAAACTCCAGGTTAGCCTAAAAAACTGAAAAAATCCTAAATTAGCCAAAATAGCTAGCATGTTGCTGAAATATTAGCTAAACTGAAAAATAGCTAAAAAAAAAAAAAGCCAAAATAGTCCAAAAACTTAGAATAATGTCAATATAACTTTCAACTTTACTACACACGACTATTAGTTTTTAGTCCCTCTATTAAATTGATCGTCGACTATTTTAGTAGTCGATTAGTCGACTTATTGTGGCAGCCCTATTGTCAACACGATAATTTCAGTAGATTTTGAAGGAGAAAATCTACTGGAATTATTGTGTTAACAGTTGAAAATTTACAGCATATTAAAAAAAAGATTTTTCTTGTTTTGTTGAGTACACAAACACTGGACATCACCTGGAGCTTTCAAAGGGAACATCCTGCGCTGACCTTCACAGGCAGCCAACAATAAAACAGGGAGTAAAACAAGGTGAAATTTCACAGTTTCAGTAAAAAAATAAATAAAACACACCACTGACAAAGGTATTTCCTCACAAACATGGAGGCAGGTGTGTTAGTAGAGAATAAATCCTCACTGTGAAGTCAGTGTGTTTTCTGGCTTCTTCCACAGAAGAGACCCAATAAATGTAAACGTGAGGAAAAGGTGTTGGAGGCCAGATTCTTCTGCAATCACAAAGCAGATATAGCTGTTCTCAGTCTGAGATTCTTGCAAACAAAAACTCTTTTCACGTGACATCACTCAAAACAGCGAGTGTGTTATATTGCCATTCTAAACCCGTAAACCAGAAGTCACTATTTCCCTTTTCGGCCCTGTCGCCATATTGTCTGACATCACTGTAAAAAAAAGGTCTTTTACTTGACTCTTCATTTACTGGTGGAATTACTTTTTACAGCACGCTTCTGATACAGATTTTTGCTGAAAAATTACTGCTTTTTTCTCTCCTTACTCAATACATTAATTCATCATTTTAGGCCTCCAAGTCCAAAACCTGCAATGAGGTCAGGCTGCTGTTTTTTTAGTAGAACAACTTAAAAGATCAAGCTTCTGCCGTGAGTCAAAGGAGCGTGGGAGCTTCAAAAGAAAGAACGTGAAATCACTGATGTGAATGTAGGAGTATCTACTCTAAAAAATGCTCTTTTATATTTTCTGTATTTATATTTTCCATCATTGTAAACCTTGTGCTATCCTAGGAATGTTTACATTAAAAGTGGGGTCATCTGGACCCCAAAGGACAAAGATTTTAAGGATTTTTTATCTTCACTGGTGTCCGTGGCAGACATAAAATCCTGTCCACTTTTGTCATGGGAGGGATACACATCAATATATAAGATAGAACCAGGGTTAAACAGTTAGATAATCTTCAGAATTTACTATAATGAAATAGATCATTAGTGTCAAACTCAATCACACAGGGGGCCAAAATCCAAAACACACTTTAGGTCGTGGGAAGAACAGGATACATTTTTATTGAAGACTGTAAAACAAAATGTAAAAAAATGTAAAACTGTAACTTTTCCACCTAATTATGAATTAAATATTTAGCATTACCTGTGATAATGCTAGTGTGAATGCTGTAAGCTGAATTTAGCTGCTGAAGATGCTGAAATTGATGGTTAAAAACGCTGTGGCTAATAGCCAGCTAAAATATTAGCTAAATATCAAATTAGCCTAAAAAAAAAAACTTAGGTTTGCCAAAAAAGCCAGCATGTAGCTTAAAAAATAACTAAACTTCAAAATATTCTAAAAAAAAATAAAATAAATTTTTTTTTTAGCCAAAACAGCTAGCGTGTAGTTGAAATATTAGCTAAACTCAAAAATATCCTAAAAAATCTTAGTAAATGCTAAAACAGTCTAAAAAACTAGCAGAATGCCAATTTTAAAAACATTAAACTGTAACTTTTTAACATAATTATAAATAATAAAAAGGCAGGAATATTATTCCAGAATAAATCAACTTAAACCTTAAATAACTTTCAATATTTTACTCTCATAAAAATATATTTTGTCAAAATTATACAAGTTTGAAATGAGCACAAGATAACATCGGGTCATTAATAACAATAAAATAAAATGATCTGGAGGGCCGGATAGAATAACCCAGAGGGCCGGATAGAATAACCCAGAGGGCCGGATAGAATAACCCAGAGGGCCGGATCCGGCCCCCGGACCTTAACTTTGACACAAGTGTGCAATAGATAAGGAAAAAAATGATTGTACAGTAAAAACGGTTTGTTCCGGTGTGACTATGTTGTGTCAGAGCATCACAGTTGTTGACAGGAGCAATGTCAGTAAGAGTTGCTGAAATCAAACCCACCTGTCAGTGTCAGCTGAGGTCAACTTTTATGTAAAAAGAAGCAGAGCTCTAGCAATAGTCTTACACCCTCCAATCGTGGAGTCTGACACCACCAAACTGAGGTTCTCCAGCCCCACAACATGGTGGGTCGTCAAGGTGCTCCGTGCACTTATCTGGGGAGTCCCTTTTCTGCTCGGGTAAGCCAAATGGCTGAGTCTTTGGTGGCATTCAACTTCTTGACCTTTGCGCCTTTAAGCGGCTTTGCTACTTCACCGCACTCTGATCAAAGTTAATAAGTGCTTCATATGTTAATGAAAATTGGTACTCTTCTTTGTGTTCCTACAGCTTTTTAATACCTATTATGGACTGAAACTTTTAATGGAGGTTTTAGGTCCCCCTGACAAGCCCATTTCAGAGAGTGACTACACAGATACAAGGCTAAGCTAAGACCGGAGCGTCGCCGCTCAGTGGAGGAACCTTACACGGGAGACCTTATTCTCGGGGAGGCAGCAGAAGATAAAGGCCATGGGATGAGTGGCTGCTTTAAAACCCACGTTCAAGTCCGCACAGGGCTAATTACAGTATGCCATCACATTTGAGAGGGTTTAGTTAATCAAGGAAGGGGGGGGGGCTCTCTTTTTCCTTCTATAGTCGAGGAATAACACACTTAAACCATTTAATGCTTCCAGGATTGCGTCCTGTTTAATTCACAGAAGTGGGGTACATTTAAGCCAGTATGACGTTAGTTTTAACCAGATCTAATTGAGGAAGGGATCATGGGAAAATGGCTACACCTGCAGATTGCACAGACTTTGCAACACATGAAAAGGAACATGGATACCACATCATTTGGGTCTTAAAAGGCAATGGGAGACTTAGCTACTGTAAGCTCCGATAGGAGAGTAATACAAAAAAATCTGGCTGCTAAAGCTGGGGTGTGACACCCAATAGATTAGGAGTGCCGAGGAGGAAGTCTATTTTTTGACATTTGGGATTCGTGTTGACTTTTTATTCACAAACACGAAAAGAAGATTGGAGGCTTTAGCCAAAACAAAAAGTATCAAAAGGCTGTGACAAGGTTCTTTGAAGATTTCCAGAAGTTGTACTTTCCCTTCCCTGTAACAACCATTATATACTGCACCATCTACTTCATAGCCACTGGGTTATTTAAAGAGCGTGACTTGTACTTTGAAGTTGGAGTAAGGATGTACAGACAAAAGGGTAAAACAGCTAAGGCACTGCCGGTAATTGCAATTTCTGAACAATTGTGCCATTCAGCTTTTTCCCTAGAACAAAAGGAAAACATTATTGATATGATTACTGGGGCATAGCCTGCCAAAAACATAAAAGATTCTCCCCCCTTGAATAATGCAGTCCCACGAGGCACATCAGTTTAGAAGTGTGAAGGAATAACTCCGAACAAATTTCAGTTTGAAAGGGACAAAAAGAGGCAGGAATTCAAAGCGCTAGTTCTTCATTAAAAAGTCAAATTTATGGCATCCGTGCTCCGGTTAGAGCGGGAACACCTGGGGTAACAAATGCCACGCTACCAGAGGGGAAGAGGAGCGGCGTCCGGGGGAGGGAGAAGGGACGAGGCTGTCATCTTCACACTGTAACCTGAAGTAGACCGCAAATTAGCTCCTGTGATGGCAAGGTGTGAGCGAAATGAAACAAACAGACAAAAGAGGCAAACTAATTGAACTGGAGTTCAAAGAGGACTCCAGCGAGTTTGGCAACACTTTCTTGTGCTGGACCTCCGAGCGGGAGCAGGTGCAGCCGAGCACTCACAGAGCCTCAGCGCTGGCTCAAAGGTGGCTGCCGCAGTCCCCGGTGCATCGGTGTAGCGCACCTTCAATCAGAGCGAGAGCCAGCGCTGTCCGTGCCATCGACTCAGATCAAACCGCTGCTCTTGGGTGGATCAGATACAGAAACGGACAGTTTTCACTCAGAGCAGGGATGCGGGAGGTATCCTCAGACAGACTGAAGCTCGGCCAGGTTTGATTTGAACATGCTGAGGAATTTTATTAAACGTTTTTGGCAGGAGTTTTAGCTGTTTTTTGTTTTGGTCCCAGTTTGGCGAAGCATATTGTCTCATGTGAGGTGTTGAAACCATCACGGCGCTGCGCCTGTGGAGACAGTTGTAGATTCTAGGGCCGGAGTGATAAAATCGACTAATCGATTTGAAACAATCTAAACTTAATAGATCAATAATCGATACATTAAAATATAAATCGATTTAGGACATAAAAGCTAAAATCCGCTAGCTTGATGCTAGCGCTTGATGGAATTTCCCATAGGATGGCGAATGCTGACGCTCTGTCGACGTAAACATAGATTGGTGACTAATTGAACAGCTTTATATACCTAAAAGTAGGAATTTTTTCAAACTTTTTTAAAGAAACATTTGTTATTAGACTATTTGTGCTCGAAAAACACTGTTTTTTTGGGTTGTGTCCGAATTCCCATAAACCATCAACATTTTCACAATCAGAACACAGTGGAGTCATAAATAAACGTCGTAAAATGTTCATATTGATT
>NC_050527.1:19606352-19621846 GCF_002922805.2 Oryzias melastigma | reverse complement strand
GGGTTGTGTTCGAATTCCCATGAACCATCAACATTTTCACAATCAGAACACAGTGGAGTCATAAATAAACGTCGTAAAATGGTCATATTGATTCGATTTTCACTTTGTGAAATAGATGACGTAATTTCCGGTGTTTAGAAAAATGAAAGAAAAGTAGTGAGCATCGTGTCCAAATTACCTTTAAAATCCAGGGCACTAGATAGTCCCGTACTTTATAGATTTTTAGTATATAGGGATTAGGGAGGAGAATTCAGACTCAACCTTGGTCATTGTTTCTTCTTCTTCGGGGATAAGGTGTGAGTCTATGGGGCAATCGCCACCTAGTGGCCAAACTGAAACGCCCTCCAGGAGAAGCAGAACAATGTTTTCAATGTTAATGATCTGAACATTTTAGTTAGAACTTCTCCTTTAGAGAATCCATGTAACACTGTATGATATTAACAATCTCATTATTTCACTGATACATTTACAGTATGTGAACTGGATCAGATTAATATCAATATATTCAAAACATATAGTAGATTATTAATGTATTTCTAAATAAATGTGTATAAATGTGTAAACTCAAAATTGAATTGAGTTGAGTGGAACAAAAAAAAAAAATCGTGAATCGAACAGATTCTGGAAATGATTATGAATACCAGCCCTAGTCGATTCATGAAGCCTCGGTGAAGAACCCTCACCTTTGCTGCAGAAGTAGTCCATGTCTTCGCAGCTCATGTTCCCGCTCTCAAACTCAGCCGTAAAGTTCTCCTCCGCAGAAAACTCGTCTTTGGCCAACATCTCGTTCTCCTCGGAGACGCATTCCTCCTCTTCCTCCTCCAGGCCATCTTCCAGAGGACCTGAGGATAAATACGCACATTTGAACGCAAACACACACTCAACTGAGATGTTCAGCTGCTTTCATCACACCCTTCAGGCTCTGTAAACTAAAAAAAAAAAAAAATCTGCTCGACTTTCTTTCCAAACTACAAATCCAGGTGCAGTTCAGAACAAAGCACGTTCAGATACACAGTTGTGTCAATAACATTATTTTGCCATCATTTTTCACAAAACAGTTCTGGAAAATACCCTTCCGCTGACATACAGCCAAGGTGAATGATCCAAATCCTACTCCCTGCTAAACAAAACCTCACACGGAGGGAGGGAAAAAAATCCTTTCCAGACTTTTCATCCAGGCATCGGCATGGAAGGTGGAAAGAAAATACTTTTATTAATTTGTTAGCCTTATCACAGGGTACAATGTTGATTTTCCATTTACATTCCATGCCTTCGGGTAATACACCAGTGCAATCTTAAAGGAGACACTTTTCCGTGTGATTAATTTTTTTCCCCCTTCTGTGCAATATTATTTCTTTAAATCTAAATGATTTCAGAGTTTTGCTTGTAGCTGTACATCTCTTTTGGTATTTGCATATTACAATTTTTGCTTCAATCAAGGGTGTTGATGCAATTACTGTACTGCTACCTGAATTGTATTAGTCTGAAAAACATCTCACCCAGCATTTGAATGTCATTAAGATAATTCAGCCTTTGCACACATTCTCTGCCTCACCAAAATAAGTCTGCAGTCTCCACACACTGCACCGAAATGACAAACACTCCGGTTCAGAGTCAGCTTAGACCAGGGGTCTGCAACCTTCAACACTTGAGTAGATGTCGTACTGAAGTCTGACTTCACCCTTTACAAACGTAAAGACACTGATTTGCATCCATGTTAATGTTACTAATATCATATATATGAATTAACGTTTGGATTTATGGCACTAGAAAATACTATTTTTTTCTAAATCACAAAGTCAAATTCTATCCGGCCCTCCAGATCATTTTATTTTATTGTTATTAATGGCCTGATGTTATCTAGCGTTTATTTCTAACTTTGTATAATTTTGACAGAATATATTTTTATGATGATTTATTCTGGAATAATATTCCTGCCTTTTTAATATTCATGTTTATATTGGAAAATTATGTTTTTTAATGTTTAAAAACTTTTGGACTATTTTGGCATTTACTAAGATTTTTTTTGGCTATTTTGGAGTTTAGCTAATATTTCAGCTAAACACTAGGTGTTTTAGCTAATTTAGGCCCTTTTTGTTTTTCCGTTTTTAGTCTATTTTGGAGCTTAGTTCATATTTTAGCCACATGCTAGTTGTTTTGGATAATTTAGACTTTTTAAAAAAAAGAATTTAGCCCATTTTGAAATCTAGCTAATATTTCAGCTACATGCTAGTGGTTTTGGCTATTTTAGGCTTCTTTTTTAGTTTATTAGGCTTTTTGGGGTTTAGCTAATACATGCTAGGCTGTTTTGGAGTCAGGCTGATATTTAAATGCTAGCTGTTTTGGCTAATTTTATGATTTTTCCAGTTTTTTAGGCCATTTTTAAGTTTAGCTATTTATTCAGCTACATGCTAGCTGTTTTGGCTAATAGCGTTTTCAGCTATCAATTTTTAGTATCTTCAGCTATCAGCACTAGCATGTTCAGGTGCCAAATTCTGCTTACAGCATTCACACTAGCATTATCACAGGTAATGCTATAAATGTAGGTTATAATTATGTTAAAAAGTTAAAGTTTTAAAGTTTTAAAAATGTAGTTTTAGAGTGTTCGATAAATGTTTATCCTGTTCGGCCCGCGACTAAAGATGTGTTTTGGGTTTTTGCCCCCCAGTGCTATTGAGTTTGTCACCCGTTATAAATGAACTACTTCTTTCAAAATAAAATACACACACACATAGCATCATCTCAATGCAGCAAATGTAGTAGTTTAGTGTCAACAGCGATAAAAAAAAAAAGAAAATCAGTTTATTTTACTATTTGTGTTATCTCAGTCAATATACTGTAAATCTCACTAATCAAAATTAAATCAGAGCTAATTAAATTCCCTTTACCTTATTTTTAAACCATTAGGCACACTTAACATCCTTACAAAAATAGAAAATCAGCTGCATATTCTGGTGTGCCTTAATTATTGTTGTGTTTTTATTCTTTATTAACCAAAGAGCCACAATGAAGGAGTCACTCTGCAGAGCTGGCTCAGACACACACAAACACACACAAAAGAATGGTGTATACTTATATAACACTTTCCTTCCCAAGGTGCTTTACAGTCGCAGTCCCATTCATACATTCACACACTGATGGCAGCTCCACTGCCAATCTACAACCTCCAGGAGCAATGTGGGGTTCAGTGTCTTTCCAAGGACACTTTGACACATGGGCGGGCAGGGTGGGCATTGACATTGACCATTCCACCACTATACCAGGAGTTTGCAACCTTTAACACCAAAAGGAGCCTTTTGGGCCAGTTTCTTGCTGCCCGAAACCCAAACTTCCACTTTACCGTTTGTGACAATTAAGACATTCCTTTATAAGATGTTGCGTTTAAATACGCAGTGACTGAATTCTAACAGTTGCATTTTTCTGTCCTATGGGAAATCCCATTAATCGTTAGCATCAAGCTAGCGGACTTTAGCTTTATGTGCTAAATTGATTAATATTTTTATAAATCAATTATTGAACTGTTAAGCTTAAATAGATTAATCAATCTTAATAACCCCGCCCTAATGGCGGCCCAAAACCTTAAGAACAGAGAGCTAACGGAACAGAAATACACCTTTGCTTCATTTTTAATGATTTGTTTCTAGGAAAAATGCAAAGGTTGTAAAGCTAAAAGGGGCCAGAATTATGAGACATATTATAAACTCTTTTCACCAAAAATGGTAGAAATGTAGACGGATTTACATCAACTGAGCAAATATCACAACAGCTGTCAGGTCAGGTGTTGCTGGGAAGTCCAGTTACTGCTGAGGTTTAGTCAGGTTGCTGCTCCTTAGATGTGAGTGAAAGCTAACGTTGTGAGAGAACCACATCAGCAGAGATCTTAGTGGGAGCTCCTGCACATCAAACACAGGAAAAGTTAAAAGGAGCTCCAGCAAACTGGATTTCAATGTTGAAATGTTAGGAAAAGTTTTCCCTGCAGGTTCAGCCAAAAGTGAAAGAGAAGTTATATATTTAACCCTGTAACCTGCTTAACACTGAATCTTTAACGTACTATAACTTTTCAACTGTTAACACGATAATTCCAGTAGATTCTGAAGGAGAAAAGTCATGGTAAATCAAAGAACATAAACAATGGAGACCAGCTCCAAAGAAAATGAATGCATCCACTTATAGACAAATAGATCCATGACCGTCTTTGTTCTCTTACAACAGGATAGCTTTGATATTGCTCACCAGTTTAGTTGCACCGCTAATATTAAGTTGAGGGTGTGAGGGGCTGTAAGCTCAGTGAGAGTGTAAACAGGGAACTCTCAGTAACGGGGAGGGGAACGGTGGGTGAGGTTGCAGGGTTGAGTTCTGATGAACTCCTGCTGCTCTGCAGAAACTATGTCCGAGAAACAACATTTTCCCTAAAAACTGCAAAATAATAATTAAAGACGACTGGGAACACTTTGGAAATAGATCAGAAGATGATCGGAGTCAGACTTTTAAATAAAGTTGAGGTAGTAGCACATGTTGGGCAACTTGTTATGCAAAAACGAGAAGACATTTTTTTTTTTCGAAACTACGGGACCTCAATCAGTCATTGAGTCAGTCATTCTGTCAGGAGTCAGAGCTCTGTCTCCCCCTCTCGTCACCGATGGTAACCATCTCAGAATACTGACTGCAATACATCTCCCTGCAGCCCCAACGCACACTCCCCAGATGCCTCTCAGGTGACTTTTATTTACCAATCACCCACAGGACACTTAAGCAGTGCACAGAGCCTGACTCAGTGTGAAGTATTGTTTGTGGCACTCTCCCTGCATTATTGAGCGTTTCTATCTGGACCTGATTTTCTGTTTCTGGCCCTGTTTCATCTCTGACTTCCTGCCCTGGACTCTGGCATCTCTAAGTCTCTTCTTGGATAATCTCATGCTTGTTTTTGACCTCTGCCTGTTTGACCCTGATTTAGCTTTGTGGACCTTAAGTTCCTGTCTAAACCAATAAACTTGCTGCATGTGGAACCGGCTGTCTGCCTGTTTGTGACACATTCATCCATCTGTCATTCGCTCTCTGCTCTATTGTGGTACAGATGTGAACATCAGTCTGAAATCTTATGCTTAGCATAGAGTGGACGCTTCAACTATGTCTGTGTTGATAACATTGATTCATCGATTTGAATCGGTTTACTAAACCAAAAGTGGATCCATAAAAATATAAATCAATTTAGCACATAAAGCTAAAGTTTGCTAGCTTTATGCTAACGTTTAATGAATTTCCCATAGGTCGGCTAATGCTAACGCTCAGTCGACATAAACATACATTACTGACAAAATAACATTTTTAAATCTCACAGGCAGGAATTTTCCAAACTTTTTAAATGAAACAATTGTTTAAAGTAACCATTTGTGGTCGAAAACATTATTTTTTTTGTCATTCTTTTTTCTTCTTCTGGAATAAGGTGTAATGCTATAGCGTGATCTCCACCTAGTGTCCAAACTGAAACGTCCTCCAGGAGAAGCAGAACAATGTTTCCAATGTTAATGATCTGAACATTTTAGTTAGAACTTCTCCTTTAGAGAATCCATGTAACACTGGATGATATTAACAATCTAATTATTTCACTGATACATTTACAGTATGTGAACTGGATCAGATTAATTTAAATATATTCAAAACATATAGTAGATCATTAATGTACTTCTAAGCAAATATGTATAAATGTGTAAACTCAGAATGGAATTGAACTGAAGAATTGAGAGAAGTGAAAAAAAGTGGAAATTATTACTAATACCTGGCCCTACCTTCAGCAGGAAACTGAAAGAACCGTAAGAATTGCTTAAAGTCAAACCTCTGTACTAAACTTGATCTAAACCACAATGTGTTAACAACAGCAATGTAAAGAAGAATGCCTCACAAAACCATCTTTACTTCAACTTTTTCTTTTTGCTCTATTTAAGTGTGTTTTCTCCATTTTCTGCAATAATTTCATTAAATCCTGGAGAGAAACTTCTCCTTTAACTCACGTTTGTTTCATTCTCCAGTGCCGGCCCTCGTGGACTGTGGTGGAACACGATGAGTGCACTCATGCCCACCTTTTGGTGTGTTTGTTCCATTGTGCTGGGGTGAACCCCCTCATCTTTAACAAAGCAATAATTTCTGCTCATAAAGTGGGGCTGGTGTGCTTGTCTTTTCTTCTAGCGTCGAGGCTCATAAAAGACCCCCCCGATGTCCACAAACCGCATGCTCTTTTTCATTAGTCTTACAAATTACTCCTTTGTAGAAGCCGGCATCTGCAGGAGCCCCGGACATGAAAAGAATTAGCACACGGATCTCTAATAGACACCGCCGAGGCCGAGTGCTGCTTTTAAATGAGGATCCAGTTTTATGATCTTATCTGATGCCTTCTGCTGATTCGCAGAGGAGGGAAGTGAGGCGTGAAGTGACTCGATGAGTCTACCATCGCTTAAGATGATACCGAGAGATAAATATCGCCGTATCAAGGGGAGCTTGTATGACTGGCGTTAAAAGCTCCTGCCAAGGCAAATGAAGACCGTGTGAAAGCGAGCGAGGAAATACATTTCTATACACACAGTCGGTACACATTCCATTACACAGCTGAATGAGAAGCGTTTGTACAACAAAATGATTCTTCCTCTGTCGCAGCAAGTACAGCAGCACAGAAAGTACAAGTACAGTGTTGTGTGATAATAAAGCCAGATTTCAGATAAACTTCTTGGTCAATAAGACACCAAAGATTAACTCGATAAGATGAGATAGAATTGAGGTTTAATAGACTCAGAAAAAGGCCATCTCACTTCCCCACTCTGGCAGATAGTGGGAAGCATTATGAGTCTAACACAGACACTGGAGGTCGTCCTGAATATGGAAGTATTCCACGACTCCTGATGGCTTCTTCTGGAGGACCACATAGATGACTAAAGTTTCTTGGCATTCCCACATGTTTAGTTTATTATACAGTATTCATTGCATGGAGAGACCTGAAATTATTTCAGAGACAGCAATGATAAGAATAATGACTTTCTAAACGACCAGCACCACACTCCTAACTCATTTTCTGATAGTGGTGTTCCTGCTATATTTAGTTGTGTACTGTTTAAAATCCTGTCACATTCCCTGTGTGACCCGCGCTCGTCGCCGCATTTCTATTGGGTGTGCTGATGAACTGGGCCAGAGGACGAGTCGGCTGTTTCTGGCTCTTATCGAGCCTCCTCTGGAGTTCAGATGGCCAACGACACTGTGGAGGGAGAGCCGGCGTGCTTCCGCCGCTGCACTCGTTAGGACCGACTCGGAGGGACAAATCTGCAGGAAACACTCGACCAAATAATTAGAGAGCCTGTCATGAAAAATAATCCTTAAAATAATTAGTCAAAGCAGCCCCACAATAATTATTTGTAAGTTGGAGTGTGGCGGTCTGCTCGGCATTAGCTTGGGCGTCCACGGCCTCGTCTGAGGCTGCAGCAGGCAGGAGCGGCTAACGCTAATAGAGACGTTGGTAGCTGAATGCAGACTTGATCACAGCGGCTCTTTTGTTCATGGCATGGCCTCTGTCTGATAGGGATCGGCCACGCGGAGTGGAGCTGCAGCCGGGGATATGGTAATGCCCCCACTGGGTCCATCAAACGGGGGATACTGGGAGCCCACATGATGGACAGAGGATTAATGAGTCTAGGGCGGCCACGATTAGTCGACTGATCGACTTTTAAAATAGTCGACGACTGATTTAATAGTCGATTAGTCGTAACTTGGTCGTATATGGAGTCAGAGAAGTTATAATGGCATTCTGTTAGCTTTATGGACTATTTTGACTTTTATTAAGGTTTTTTAGGCCAAATTAGAGTTTATCTAATTTTTCAGTTACATGCTAGCTATTTTGGCTATTTTGTATTTTTTCAGATTTTTAAGCTAATTTGGAGTTTAGCAAATATTTCAGCAACATGCTAGCTATTTTGGCTTTTTTAGGCTATTTTGGAGTTTAGCTAATATTTCAACGACATGCTAGCTATTTTGGCTAATTTAGGCTTTTTTTCTTTGTTTTTTAGGCTGTTTTGGATTTTAGCTAATATGTCAGCTACATGCTAACTATATTGGCTAACTTAGGCTTTTTTTTAGTTACTAAGGCTAATTTGGAGTTTAGCTTACATTTTAGCTGGCTATTACCTTCAGTCTTTTAGCTATCAACTGCAGTGTTTTCAGCTATTAGCTTCAGCATTTTTAGCTATCAATTTCAGCATCTTCAGCGGCCAAATTCAGTTTACAGCATTCACACTAGCATTAACAAATCGTTAATTAACAAATCATTTTTAATGAGAACATTGTGAAAAATAATTTTTGTATTAACAAATTAAGATGATTTTTACTTATTACTTTTTTTATTATTACAGTAATTCTTTGAAGAATAGAATCTGCACAAATTGTCTCTTAATGAGAATATTTGGATTATTGTTACTGATTAATATAATTGATTTGTCTGTGGATGTTTCTAAATTTGATTACATCAATGATATTAATGATTCTTCATAGCCTGAATTTATTATTGTAGAGTTTAAATATTTGATATTAAGTCCTGAACCGGATATTGATAATTCATGTTGAGAAAATAGTTTGATTGAGCTGGGGTGGGATTATATAAGTTTGCTTCCTCTAACTCCTTTTCAAGCGATCTACTTATGATTCAATGTGATGTTATGTTTTTTTTCATGTATTATTCCTGATTTCTCGAAATAAACCATTTAATTCATTCATTAATTATCACAGGTAATGCTATATATCTAGTTTTTAGTTAGTTTAAAGCTAATGATAGTTAAGATGTGTGCTTTACATCCAGTTTGTGAATGACCCGATTAGTCGACTAATCTGAAAGAACAATCGGTGATTCGTCGACTATTAAAATAATCGCTTGTGGCAGCTCTAAATGAGTCACAGAGGAAGAGGAGCATGGACAGAGGTGGAGGAATAAGCCCATCCTTCAAGAAAATCCTCCGTTGTGGAGTCTGCTTCAGAAACAGAAAAAGGAAAAAAATAAATAAACCAAGAATGTGCCAACGCTTCTCTCACTTAAAAAGGAAGAGCAGCACTAAAGGAATATGTGTCCCTGCACCAAACTCTATGAGTGACGGCTAATTTCATGCCGTGCTTTTTCAGCCGTCTGCAACACGGGGAGCTTGTGGCCGGGCTGCGATAGCGATACCTCACATTATCAGCAGGCTCCACAGTGTGATGTGTGGATCACAAACCCAGCCTCCTCTATAGCTCCCTAATTAGAGGTGAGGTAATTGAATCTGACAGAACAAAGCAGCAGATCTCTATAAGCATGGAAATCATTTTTGCTCCCACCTTTACAGTTTTTCATCCAAAAGGCCCATTGAAAATGTGTCCAAGCTGGCCTGTGTATAAATAGCAGCACCTGAGACCAAACATGAATGCATTATGCATCCTGAAAATCCAACAGGGCCACGTGGCTCAACCCCTGCATGCTCTGCTCTCCATGACTGGCCCTTTGTGCCAGGGCTGGTACTTCCTCACTCTGGGTGAGGAAGGACCAAACTTTAGAGAGAAAGAGAGCAGATTTTGTCAGGAGTTTCTAAAATACTAGACCAGGTACACTCAGACACGCCATCGTCAGCAGGAGTGGACTGACCATTAGATCAGAGGTGTGCACCATTTGATTCTGAAAGAGCCATTTGGTTCAGTTTTTTACACAAAGTCACTGTTGATAAAAATACACTTTATCTGTGTTTTTGTTGTCATTTATTTATATTAAAGATGTTTTACATAATTATAATAATTGAATTGATATTGTTTTCTTTGTACAACATTTTAACTTTTACTTTTGACAGCAGCACATAAGTTCCTTTCAAAATAAAATGAACCCTGTGTCAAATAAGCAAGAAAGTCAAATCAAACATGACATTTTTCTATTTTTAGGACTCTTTCTCTAATTCTTCCTTTTTACTATTGAGTATAAACACGATAACATTGGTGTAGAACAGGGGTCAGCAATGTTTTACTCTAAAAAAGCCATTTGGGTTGATTTTTCACTGACCACAACCTGGTAAGAGCCACACATCCTTAAGAAAAATAAGACTTTGTATTTATGTTATTATTTTTATCTCTATATAAATGAACTATTATTTTTTGGCAAAAATTAAACAGACTTTAAGGGATTTTTTTTACCCAAATATGAAACACAGAAGTTCCTCAAGACTTATTTTAAAAATAAAAGACTTCCTGTGTTAAAATAGAATCATCTCGATGGAGCAAATCTAGTGAGTAGGTAGTGTAATGTCTGGAGTAAAAAAAAAATATTCTTATTTTTAAACATTTGTGGCGCTTCTTAGGCAGAAATTCATACATCTAACTATCTGAAGTTAAAACAGAGAAAATTAACTGTATTTTTGAACCATGAGGCAGACTAAAACACTGGAATTTGTTAAAATGTTAGGTCCTTGATTATCAAACCTCTATGGCTAGTGTGCTTTGGAGGCGCGGAGAGAGATAAGTTCTTTTACTTTTTTTAAACTTTACAGTTACTATTAAACTATAAGCATTGTATTTTTCTTTAACCAGAAACTGTTTGTAAAATCTTGACTTTTTTTTCTCATAGAATTACAACTTCATCATCATATATTTATTTACAGGGTTCCTACAAGTTTCTTCAAGTTAAACTTCAGACTTTTTAAGACCTCTTTAAGGCCATGCATGCTAAAAATTAGGACCAATTTCTTAATTAGTTTCCATTTTATCCACTTTTTCCCATTTTAGGATCAGAACTGTAGCTTCTTGCTGTTTGTGGTCTGTGCCGTGATGCTTTGGTGTGCTTTTTTTTTCCTTCTTTTTTTTAAGCACTGGTGAAAGTTGATCATTATTTGATCAAAACAATCACGGTTACAAACTTACTTTTTTAAAGGAAAAACAGCACAATATTTAAGGCTCAGATATCAGAATTCAAGGGATTGTAAAGACTTTTTAAGGTATTATTCATACATCTTATACTTTCAAGACTTTTTAAGACCCCACGGTAACCCTGATTTATATATTTTTTCTTTTGTGGAGGCTGGAAAAGAAAGAAAAGTCAAATGTGGGGGGAGGGGCAGAAAATTGTCATTTTTGATTATTTTTCTTTATAATTAACGCTCTGTAGCTCCATATTGAACTGTTTTTGTTCCGTCATTTAAGCATTTTGTTTTCTTAACTAAAACCTGACTAAAATGATTAATACAACCACTGCAGAGGGGCCCCATGGTATGGTTTGCCCCCCAAACTGCTAAGTCCGCCACTGGTCGTCAGACATGAACAGAAACAAAGACTTGAAGTAGTAGGAAAGACCTGCTCCTCCTGCTGTAGGTCAGGCCGGCTGGAAGTGAGGAGACGGAGAGGGTGTAGTGCAGAAAGACAAGTCGAGACTGGGGGCCATACTTTCTCCTCAGCTCTAATGACCTTTGGGAAGCAGAGGGCTCCCACAGCTACAGAGCAGCCTCAGTGTATATGTTACAGGGCTCAAGCTGCTCATTTAATCCTTGATCACCGTAATGAAATAGATACCATTTCCACAACTCTTAATGGCCTAATATGCCACAGGAGCCCTCAAAGGAATGTCTGGTTTCAAACGCCGCCTTTCAAACCCGTTAAATGCCACAGAAAGGAAGAGGCTTTTTCCAGCTGTTCACTCTGTGATCAGACTAAATGTGGAGCTAATGCTGTAACACAAGTCAAAAGTAAATTAGCACTTGTGTATTGTCTGCAAACGGCTGCTTGTGGGTAAATGTGTGTGCGCTGGGAGGAGCGCGGAGCAGCTTCAGTGGAGACCGATGTGTTTTTGGGAGCTGCAGTCTGTGACCAAGAATAAGCAATGGTGTTGTTTAACTTGATTTTCCGGTTGCTAAGCAATGTAATTCTCATGATTAGCAATGGCTGCCTTCCTAAATTCGGGCACTTACAATCAACAGTCAACAAAATGCTTGAAAACTCAGCGGTGACACTCATGTGGAAATTATGCAGGATAAAGGAGGGAGGGTGGGCTTGTTGAATAAATGCCTTCACGTCTGCCTTGAACGCTCATACATGCACAAACACACAAGCCTTCTTCTGAGCCTGCAATCAGGACATAGCACCAAATGCAACTCAGATAGAGGAAATTAGTGCAGCAGGACAGAACATTCAAACAAAACAAACATTTTATCGGTTTAAAGTCCCCCTGTTTACTTAAAATAAACTTCCCAGTAGCGTTTTAATTATGATTATGAAGTTTTCAACCAAAATTCTACTACCTAAAGGTCTTAAAAATACTTTTTTCATGTTGATCTGAAGCCTCTTCTCTGAGGGGGCGTGGCTTTTGGAGCCCCACCCCCATCTGTTTATGATAGCTCTGTGTCTAGCTAGCGTAAATATTCACATTAAAATGTCTATCAATCTGAGTAATGTCCAGCCGTATGGTTCTGATCCGGATGTCAGCTGGACGAGGAAGTGAAGATCTTCATGGACAGAACTTCCTCCAAAATCCTGATTCTTTCTCCTTCCAGTTCACCAAAGACTCTTTTAGCTAATTCTCCAATGTTTATTGACTGTGATCAATACATTCAATCATTGGTTTCTCAGAGTTCTTGATAAAATAATCAAAGCTAACATCAAAATGCTCTTTCATTGATTTACAATCCTTTCCAACTGCGGTCAAATGAGCCGCCGTTCACATTTCCGTGGTCACATCAAGAAGCTCCGTGGAGTCTGGTGGAGATTTTCCAGCGTTCTCAGTCCTGCTACCGTAAGTATTGGATGAAACTCACACCAAAAATCCAGTGATGCTGATTTGACCACAGAAATGTGAACGGCGGCTCATTTGACTGCAGTCAATGTGAAGATACCATCTTCTCTTCTCCAGAACCTGAACTAGACACTAGGAACAGATGAGGGTTTAGTGCATGTGCAGCAGAGCTGTTGATGGAAAGAAGATCATTCATTCAAACAGAGTCTGTCCAAGACACTTTGACTGATTTAAAAGGAGAAATACTCAGAAAATGAAAAAAACAAAATTATTTCTTATTAAATTTGTTCTCTTTCATGAGAAAAATGCCTCACAGACATGTTAAAAACTCTAAAAAGATGATTTTCATCGGTTGAATATTCCAATCAGGCACAGAGTTGGATCCCAGCGAGGATGCAGAGCTGCTGCGTTCTGTGTTGCGGCGCCCAGTCTTTCTGTCAGGACTGTTGAAGGGGAATAACATGCTCATAATTCTTTATCCAGTGAATTTGAAATGGGATGGCAGGAAAACTTGTTGGCATTTGACTATGCCATTAAAATGCTGGAGGCTCCTCTGAGCATGCCCGAGGGCTTCAGCGGATGCCAGCCACTTCCTCTCTGGACATCAGCAGGTCCTGCTTCTCCCCGGCCGACTCTCCTCTCCTCGAGTCTGGACAAAGACACGCAGGTGTCCGGTGGGCGGCGGTAGCAGAATTCATGATACCTGTTCATATTCCAGCGGAATTAAAACATAGTGAAGATGGACAGAACTTCCTGTTGCTCTCGTCTTCTCCTCTGGCTGAGTGATTTATTAGCGTCGTCCTGTTACTTATATGGAAATGTGAGTTAACTACATGCGTGTACACTGGAGCTGACAGCTGAAACAAAGCAGGTAAAATATGTGTGGTCTTAATTACTGGTTTATAAGCGAGCTTTTCACTAGAACGTTCAGTTTTAATGAAGCCATTGAGTGAGGCTCCTCCAGGGAGCTATCATGGTTAAGTGGGGGCATCCATCTTCAGCCACTGGCTCGTTTGCAGATGAGTGGAGGCTCTGTCTGCGGCGCGCTCACCTCATATTGGCTCACTTTATCTCCACTAAGTAAAGTCTTTTGGAAGGTGCTAACAGTGGACAGAAAATACTTTCCTCACCCGGCAGATCTCATTCCTTCCCCTCAGAAGTTATCCTTTTCACTTAAAACTCCTCGTGTGGGGTGTTCACAGAACGAGAACGCCTCTGCAACAATTAGCTTTTAGTCGAGAATCCTTTAAAAAGGACAAGAAACTGATTATTGTATCAAATAATGCAGATAAAACAATATTTTCCCATCAAGAATTTCTATGAAATGGATATATCTAAGATTCCAATTTCATTCAGTCTTCTGGGGGGTGGGGAGGGGTTTCCTTTTGCAATAAATTCTTCATTAATTCAATTCTAATTTGCCTTTGGCTTCTATTTCTACTATTGATAGTTCCACTGCTTAATACCCGGGATAAGGGGGAGAAAAAAATCGCTGCAATAACTCAGTGGAGACTGTGAGCAGCAGATAGCATCTAAATATTACCAATGCCAAAAGAAGTGTGAAGTCTGATGAACATTTCAAAAGAACAATTCTTTATGGATCAACTAAATCTTTTCCACTTTTTAATTAAAAGTAAAGAAAATAGAAGTTAATTATCCTGTAAAGATTAGCTGCTGGGCATCTTTCTGTAAATTAGTTCTAATTAAAAGGAAATTGTCAAATGACATTCAAAGCACTGTCCTTTAAAACACACAGAGAGACGGCTTTTCCCTCTCCCCTTCCCCGGCTCTGCCTCCCTCACAATCCTTCATCCGCTTCCTGCTGGACGCCTGCGAGTCTCCTGCAGCATCCTTATGAGGACATCACATGACCCTCAAGCCTGACCTCCATTCACACCTTAGCCCGCCAAATCTCCCGCCCGCAGGCCGCTGCTTCATTAAAGAAGATTCTTCCAGAAATAACACGTGAGCACACACATGCAGACGCTGTCAGGAATACTGCAGCATCAGTGAAGGTCCTCATTGATCTTCAGCTCCTAAACTGAACAAGTTCTAGCAATGATCCTTCTGTACGGTGGCCCTGAAGGGAAAATCACAGCAACAAAAACATATAAACACAACAATATATTTAAGATCGCAACTGAAAAATCTAAAAGGATTGTATTAAGCATTTTATGGTCTGAGTGAAATTTCATTGTTTAATTTTATTTCAGTTTTTATTGTTTAACCATTTATAATGTAAAATTGTGAGTGTTTCAACGTACCTTGGTCTGTCAGCAGTGATGTGCTTTGAGTTTTTATTATATAATTGTATTATGTTTTCAGTAGTTAGAGGGGATATTAATGTGGGAGTGGGTATTTGAATGACTGATTACAACAGACGGACTCTAGTTTCTGCTTTAATCTGGTGTGAAGTATCTGTTTTTCACATTGGCCCTGTCAAATAAACTAATAATAAAAAAATAATAAAATCAAGTAAACAGCATTACATTTTAGAAATGAAAACAAAGTTCCAGAAACAAAAACAAAAACTAAAAAGAGAAATCAAAAGTAATCTCCAGAAATCTGTTTTGAAGAGGGAAAGAAAAATTCATGTTTTGCCATAAATTGTGGTAAAGTGTAGAATAGTCAGAAGCTTAAAGAAATATCATCTGTTGAAAGATATTTAAATGATATTTTAAAGAAACGTCCTGTTAAAAAGGTGAACAAACATCATCCAATCAGCTACAAT
>NC_050527.1:19579712-19606182 GCF_002922805.2 Oryzias melastigma | reverse complement strand
TTCCTGGATGTGGATTTCAAGATTCGGATTCGCCCCTGAGGATCATTTTATTTTGATGTTTTTTAATGGCCTGATGTTATCTTGGGTTTATTTTTAACTTGTATAACTTTGACAAAATACATTTTTGTGGACAGTAAAATATATATTTAAGTTAAGTTATTCTCACGTTTTTATTAATGAAAAATGTAGTTTTAGTATAATAGTATGTTCAATAAATGTTTATTCTGTTCCACCCGCGACTAAAGGTGTGTTTCTGATTTTGACCCCCTGTACGGTTGAGTTTGACACCCCTGTTTTAGAGGAACAATCACAACATTTATGAAATGTATTTACAGTATGTTTTATTATCCTCCTATAACAAAAAACTGGAATCTACAAACGTTTTTTTTTTTTAGTATTTCTTAACATATAATGTTTGTATTGTTACAAAGAGCCCCAGAAAACAACTTGATTCTACTAAGAAGAAGCAGGTAGTTAGTCGGCCTACACTTTAATTTATCTGTTGCTTAGACACACAGAGAGAAGTGTGTGCTGGGATTGTATGTTTATTTTCTTCTCTATTGTCTGTTAAGATACAAAAACATGATCGCATTTGTCAATCGATGTGTTCTATTGTGAAAAATTGGTTATATTTTGAAAAACAAACTGGATTTTCTCATCTATCTTGTAAAAAAGCAGCGAGTTGACGAGTTTCCTGTACAAATACCCTTAGAGCTCATTTGTCTGTAAATCTGACTGATCTCATCAGTGTCCTACCAGCCGTGAACCTCACCGATGTCACTGAACCTCACCATAGGTCAACAGGGGGGCGGAATGGAAGCGGCCTCCGTTCCACGTCCAGTGTGAACCAGGCACAAGTTGAACTGCGTGGGGTTTTGGTTGAAAGGGGCTAACATCACATTTTTTGACACTCCCAGACATTAGCAATCAAAGTGCGTCTGCTCGGTCTCTGCCACCAGAGTAGAAGCAGCCCAACATGGGAACAGACACATCACTTAACTAAACCTCCACTGTCATCAGGTCACAAATAAAAGATGCATCAGTCTTTTGGGGCGCGCAGCTTTCATCCAATTTCACATGGATTTCATCATTCAGTGTCTGGGCTCTGCTGTTGCTCCCTTCCAATTTATCACCCCAGATTCCAGCAGTAAAGCCTGACAGCGCAGAGAGGAAGAGCGAGGAAAACAGTGCCGAAGCCCCTCCATCTGCTGCGGCTAATGATGATGCTCTCTCTGGCCTGGAGCAGAGCTGTGTGAGGGAGATTTACACCTAGAACACCCCCGGGGCTCTGGAGCTGCACCGCGCTCCAAAAACACCGTCACTCCATCACTTTCTATATGAGAGCTGGCAGAGCAGGTAACAATGGAGCAGCAACAATGTCTTTTTGTGTTACTGACAAGTGCCTTATTTGGTTGACATAACCTGCCGCGCGAGTGAGGGGCGGCGCTGAGCGCACGGCGGAGCGGGTGACAGCTACACCATGACGACATTGTGCTGCTGCAACAATCCCACCAGATGCAGCTGGAAGCAAATTTTTGCTTGGTCTATTTTAAATGTTTACAAGTTGCAATTACCTTTGCTTTTGCGAGCTCTGGGCAGCACAGCTCTGTGTGGGACCAGCTTTGACATCCATCTCCTAAACGAGTGAGCTAAATGGTGGAGCGAGCCTGACGGAGGCAGGGGGGAACTGTAAAGTGCTCCTCAGGGATTGAGTGTTCACACACAGTAAATGGAAGTGGCACAGCTCTGACCTTTGAGCTGCAGCATACGAGCAAAGTGAAGGCGCTGTCAAAATATTGCTTCAGAAATGACAATCCACCTAGCCAGTCCCAAGTCTTGACACGGCAGGCAGGCGGAGAGCCGTAACCTGCTGATCCCGACATTACAAATGAAGGGATTATCATGACAACAAACCGCAGCTCAACACGCTGCACACCCTAAAGATATTCTGGCACTGCCCCCTTATTATCACCAAAGTCCCACACAGATAGCCAGAGATGACACCGAGAGCAGGCGCCCAAAATCCAGAGGAATAGAAGCCGTCACATGTCAGGACTCAAAACACAATTTCAAATCAGCTTTGCCTTCCTCCTGCTTCAACTGCATCAACTTTTCCGCTGTGATATTGCACTTACAATTTCTGAACTTTGGGATTTGGCAGCTTATTCGCATCCTCATTCGCACCCGTGTAATGCTCGAGTCCACAGAGAATAAATCACTCGTAAAGAATACCAAAATATCACAAGCAAATTACGAGTGCTCTGAGAGGAAGCTTGGGAGGAACAAAGACAGGCAGCCATAATTATATCTTGGCGTGTAGAGCATGTCAATGGGCCACTTTCGTTCTGGAGGGCATTCCCCCGGGCCCACCAGGCATCGAAATGATGTCCAAATTATTTAGTGCTATTGCAGCACCATGCCATTATCATATTTACTACTGGTGCACCGTGGCAACATTGGTGTTTACACCTGTCTCCATGAGAAAGTGAGGTTTGCACTCTGTAATTTAGCAAATGTACAGTATGCATATGAGCGTGTTGGCAGGGATTTAAATTAGGTCAGAAATGGAATACATCAATAGCTACCCATATGTGCATCTTTCTTTTTCTTCTGCCTCCCTCCCTCCCCTCCCGAGCCGTCTTTGCTTAGAAGCCCGACGATGAAGCAGCTTGACGACTGCACAAGTGTGATATGTGCAAATCACATTTGCAGATGAGCTTGAAACTCCTTTTAATATTCAGATATCAGACATCCCGCACTGCCAAGCCCGCTAAGACGCGATTCGGGGAAGAAAAGCGAGATCCGCGTCATTAAGGGAATCGTTAGGGGCTCGTCTCTGCATTTTACACACTTCACAAAAATGTACGACCAAGTAAAAACATCACCAGTTATCTGTGATAACAATGCAAATTTTTGTCAGTGAGCACATGGAGATTCTGTCAAAATCCAAAGACGCTGAGGTCTTTCTTTTTTTCCTCCCTTCTCTGGCTTAACAGCATCAGCTTATTGGCGCTTTGATTTCTTTCATATTTTTTTTCCTGAGGAGTCACTCACAGGCTTGGGGAGTCGAAGACACTGAAAGGTATGTTTGCCACGTGTCCTCAAAGCTCGCCAACAGCTCATCAACCGTAGACGGATGCACGCCTGCCTGGCATACGGGACGTCTCTGACACTCAAAAACCACCTCTGCTTTTCTGACCGTCGTTTCCATGAAGTCCGACCGTGTCAACACGCCCACACTGCCCTTTTTCCTATTCGCGCCTTTGTGGCGAACGTTAGTGTGTTGGCAATAATTGTGCAGCTTTACCGGCTCAACTTTTCCATTTCCCCCAGCCTCCCTTACCTCCCCGCGTCTTAGCCCGCTGCCAAATTTGTCCCTGTGCCATTTTAATTACAAGCCAAGGCAATCTTTATGGTGGTATTCTGTGAGAACACCAATCTGCAAAAAAGGTGATAAGTGGGACCGCCACCCAGCTTTGGTATCAGTAATAAACAGACACTTAATTGAATAATTTGACCTAAGAGGCTGATCCTGGGAAATAGCATGCCGGAAAAATTATTTTGAAAATTGAAGACAGTTCAGTGTTTTGCATGATGCCTGCAGTGGGAAGACACACTGTGTTTGGCTGCGTGCCCACCAATCGCCAGCGTGGGACATGGGGAGTCTTTGCGGAGCAGATAGTGAGCCTCTGGTATCCTGGAAGCACTCTGATGTGTGTGTTTTGGAAGTGCTGGGCGAGCAGGGATGACACGTGCCACTGTCCGATATGGGGGCGGGGGGCACACTCAAGGTCTGTCTACGGCGAGCGCGGTGGCGTTTGACCCCAAACAGAAAAAGCGACTTCCTGTTTTAGGGGAGCTGTCAGAGGACGGCGGCTGGGATTCAGCAGGTTTGCTCAGCCTCTGCTCCCCTCGCTCCCTCTGTCTTTCCCTCCATCACTCTCCCTCCACAGTTCAGCACTGATTTGACTGCTGGCATAATTCTGCAGAGGAGACTATTTGCAGATGCAGCAGAGTTATCAATCCGAACAGACACACAATCCGGGTCCAATGTCACTTCTCCTCATTATGTTAATGGTTAATACATGCAAATGAAAACATTCCAGCAATTTGATTTCTTTGAAGATAGTTTGCATATTGTCTTAGCCATAATGATGGTACACTTTCTCCCCAGCTTCGATTTATGCAAGGCTAGTTAGTTCATTTTTATCAGCTCGGAGTTCATTTCTAGGGCTACTGGAATGTGATTTCCCCTTCCCCTCACTATTTAGCTAATTAGGATTCAGGTACCATAAGCAGATTTTTCACGCTATTGGTGTTTTTCTTAATTAAGAAACAAATGAATTCTCCCCAGCAAAATAGATGGAACAACGGGATAGGGTGCCAGGGGCCAGATGCAGTGCTTCTTAATTAGAAGTCACTCCATTGTCTGAGGTTTTTTAATGAAGCCCCAATCTAAATGGATATCAAAAAAGCTTCCAGAGTCAGAAAAAAACACTCACACACACACCGGCCATTTAAAATAATAAGGGAATAAAGATAATGAAAGACAAAAGATATGTACTGGCAGCCCTGGCTTGCACCTCCAGTTTAGTGCGTTTGGTACTCTCGTCACCTCTGGATGAGCCCTATTAAAACGACTCGATCCCTCGTTGGCCTCTGCCTGCCTGCAGCCAGCTCTAATATTCTGCAAAGCCAACGTGGTGTTTTGAACTTCTGATCAAAGGTGTGCATTTCATTACCTCACGCACGCTTTATCAATGATTTCTCAAAACTGTGGCAACTGTCAACTTCCTGTCTGCTGGCCAGCAAGAATCCACGCTCATCAACTTCACGTCAGAACATGTGAAGCTGTCGTTTATCACAAACTCATCAGGAAAGATTAAAGTAGAAGTGGAGGTGAACATCTGCACAACTAATGGATGACCAAAAGTTTTATTTTGAAAAGATCCCCGTCAGCCTCTGCGCGGCGGTTGAGCTGGAAGCTGAAGATGATAACACTGTGGCTCTTTTGACTCCAGTAAAAGTCCACATGTGCTGCCAACCCCACCAGTTCTTCTTCAGACAGCATGGCTTAGGTGCTCCCGGAGGACGGGCCAGTGCCCACTGATACGGGCCCAGCTACCATCCTGCCCGGGCCAAGCCTGCGCACACCCAGGGGCTGTGCCATCAATGCCACGACTTGTGCCAGACTGGATCCCACCCAGCAATCCATTTCAAAGGCTTTTTTATGGATCAGGTATGCAGTGTGATTTTCCTTTTCCTTTGTAATGCGCCGTGTCAAAGGCGAGCTGGGTTGACTTTAAAGTCATATACCAGATTTTTAAGCCTTTCATTTTGGAAGGAGACATAATTGATTTCTGACTTTCAAAATGTCAAGTTGGAGTAGATTAGAAAAGAAGGGCAAAGTCCAAAAAAATCAATCAGTGGTGTGGGCCAGGTGATCCACATGTGGCTCAGACTTTTAGATTATATTTAAGCTGAGAGGATACTCAGGTGTCAACATTATAATTACAAATTTGACCAACACAGAAATATTTTACAAAGTTTTGTTGCCAAAATACAGTGAAGTTTGTTGAACTCTAGACCGCATTCGGATTTCCAGTCCCCATAATCCCGTGGCGTTCGCTTGTGCACTCGCTGTCATTTGGAGCGTAACTTATCTGTTTATATCTGTGCATGAGATTAGCAGGAAAGATTACTTAGCTGACATGTACGAACAGTGCTCAAAGACTGCAGGATAATGTAAGTCCTTCAGTGATTGCTCAGCTTTATTTTTTCAAATGGAGCAGTAGAACAATGCAAGAGTCTGGGCTCCATACAGTGTGGCAACAATGGCACCCAAATCCTCTGGGAGCAAAGCACATGTAAACACTCAAGATACTGACACACAGCGTCCTTTAATGCATCAAAAATGAGCTTTTATCCTAAAGAGGGCACAGCTCAGAGAAATTACAACACTTGTAGGACGCATATATGAGATTTCAGCTATGTAAGTTCTGTTTGTGCACAAAAAAAGGATTTATGGCCCAAACGGTGTCTGAAAGCTCTACTGAGCAACATCAGATGAGAGTGACTAACCATATTTACCAAGAGAATCTGGCCACAGAGAAAAGATATGGCTCTCAAAAATTAATAGCTGAAAGTCCCTCCCCTTGCCAGAGACGGCCGCGAAATCATTGCGCCCGAAATCACTGGCCAGAAGTCCTCAACCGGAACCCCTAGTTTTAAGCTTTCGACCTTTTTTCCTTTTGTCTTACTGTAACTGGTTGTGTGATCAGCTGATTCACAGAGAAAAATCATCGGTTTGACGGCTTTTTCACGAGGGGTAAACAGGTGTAGTTATACAGATTTGAACACTTGTTAAGGTTGACTTAAAGTAAATAAAATAATTAACGTTCTCTGTCCCATCTGAAGCTCAACTTGCACATTAAACTGTTAGATAGTAACAGTATATTCACATTTAAAAGCTTAAAAGCTGGTAGTTCTAAAAAAGACTTCAAAATGTAATTTTTGAAAGGGTTTCCCAAAGTTTAGGAAATTTCCGCTGACGCAACCGGCTAAAGTTGTAAAATTCTCGCTTCCAGCTAGAGACTGATTCTGGTGCCATCTTGCATGTGACCAGAGGCCCCTCACATTTACCCCTCTGAAAATAGGAAGACAAATATGACACTATTAATTCTGATGACTTACTGCTGAATTTTAATACCCTAAAATACCTATTTTAGTCATCTGTGCTGCCCAAGTTTGAGGAGAGTGCTGGTCCATCTGAGTTTCAGTGGCAGTACAGGAACCTGCAGACACATGGCGGAAAAAGAAAAAAAAAACAAAACCAAAGTTCAAACACGGAGAGAGCCGGCAGCACCAAACCTCCGTTTTCAAAAAAAAAACTTTATAGTGAGGATTTATTTTTGGTGGCGAGTGAAGTGACGGATCTCAGAACCGGTCGGCTAATTATTTATCCTGCTGGTTTTATGGCTCTCATTAATTTCCCCTCCCCTCTCTCTTTACCTTCCATTGAAAGTCTGAAGTCAACCTGCATCTGGTGCTGATAACGCTGGGGTCTCAGCAGCCTTGCAGCCTCCCCTCTAACCCACCCACCCACACAACACAAACACACACACACTTCCACCGGAGAAAAGCAGCAGCCCTCTGCAAACACACTCACCAGATAATGCCAAAAGAAACAGCATTCTGTGATGCAAATCCGCAAAGATGCGCTCGCTCAGGAAGGAAAGCGTGTTATACAGTATTTCTGAAATAGATTTAGCTTTGCCTCTTAATTCTGTGCCTTATTGGCATGACTCCAAAGTTTAGAAATATGAAAGATGTAAAACAAACATATGCGAATATATACAAATATATATATACATATATATATATATATATATATATATATACATATATATATATTTTATCTTCAATTTTTGATGAAAATTGTCTAAATTGATCAACAGATGTCTGTCTTTTTTTGTTTATATATATTGTTTATATATATATATATATATATATATATACACACAGTTTATATATATATATGTGGGGGTGTGTGTGTGTGTGTGTTTATATATGTGTATATATATGTTTGTGTATATATATATATATCTATATATATACACTGTATATATATATATAGATATATATATATATCTATATATATATCTTAGATGCTAAGAACAGGTAAGATACTGTGCAGGACCCTCAAGCTCTTAGGCCTCTGGTACAGGACCCAAGCTTGGAGGAGAAACCACCCGCGGAGACTTAGAGGGGCATTATATATATATATATATATATATATATATATATATTATTGGTAGTTTTTTCTGAATAAAGTTGTCAAAACTGATCAACAGATGTCTGTTTTTTTTTGGTTCTGAAATGAATGTTTTCATGATGGCAAAGGGTTTTTCCTTTAACTTCAGACAACGCTCAATTTTAGCAATTTAATCAAAACAGGAACATGCTACCATTGGCATCAAACATCTGCCTCTCATTCAACAATAAACCTCTCCTCTATCTGTCAGTCGTGATCTCATCCACTTTCTCCTTTGTCTTTAACCCTTTAACACCTGAGGTGTCGCTGGTGATGCTTAAACATAAAATCTTTGATTGTGTAAGCGGTTGAAAAGTTACAGTGGATTAAAGTACATTAAAAAATTAAGTTCCAGTGTTAAAGGGTTAAGGCTCAACCTCATGGACAGTCTGGGTGCTCACACCCACCAACTCCACCAACACCTCCTCCACCCACCCAAACTGTCCATCACATTCACCCGCAGACAACAAACCTACTCGTCAAAACACACCAATGAACCAAACACCCAATTTGAGCAATTTCTTCCAAGAAGTGAGCTGATAAAGACCCCACACTGGTCACACTCTTCAAAAGCAACGGAGAGACACAGTGGGCAGGAATTGCTGAAAAGCAAATATTGTCCACGTCTGACTTCAAACAGCAGTCAGATGGAAAAGGCTGCACGGGCTGAAAAGAGGCAGAGCACAAAAGAGAGGGCCTTAAGAACTCTTGGTGATTTCTTTCATGTTTGTCTTTACGGGGAACCCAGAGCATCCATTTGTCTTCTAAGAAAAGTAAACACCACACTCTCTGCAGGCTCATGAAATCCAACAGCTCTGACAGTAACGTGCGGTCCTTTCTCAAAATTATATGTGCGAACACCACTGAAGATTTGGAAAATTCAACATTAGAATAAAAGAATACTTTAAACACCAATTTTCATGGCCCGTGAACCTCCAGGACAAAGCTGGAGAAGAAGACGGCCGAATTTTCCTTCAATGCACATTTTCATTTCACCCATAATCTGTTCATTCATGTTTTCATTTCTATAAACCACATTTAAACAATGTTCTCTGCAAACATCAAAGCATGATGGGGCAGACTTAGCCCAGTTAAGTTCTGTTTGAGTCTTCACAATGCCCCAATGATGCTCCCTTGCAGTCTTATTGGACTATCAGTGCTCAGGGGTCATGGGTCTGGCCAGTCAAGATAAAAGAAGCCCTGATGAAATGAACCATGAGGGAGCAAAGAGAGCTGCTCTCTACTGATGGAAGAAAGCCGGTGAGTCTGAAAGGTGAGACTGCAGCAGTGAGGTATTGACCTGAGCGCCATGGCTCTCTGCTTGAACTCCTCCACTCTCTGCAACACTCCTGTCTAAACAGGACGCCTCCACTCGCGCTGCTCTGGCAGCCCAAGCCAATACTTCCTGCTGCAAGAACGTGTGCAGCTTTGTAGGTATTTGAGCATCTGGATCCAAAATGTTATAATGTAATATAATCCAATTAAAAGTATTTCATTTATTTCTTTGACTTTAAGATCTCAGTATCAATTCAAATATTCATGCTTGATCTATTAAAGCAGAAAGCTAAAAAAAAAAATGCAGCATACTTCCTTTGTCTCTAACAAATCATTCTGTTTAGCTGAGTAATGTCTAAAATGCTTAAAGAGTAACCAAACAGGACAGTTGGAGACAATGCCTGGCTCACACTGGACGCGGAAACGCCGCGGATCAGAGGCCGCTTCCATTTGCCGCCATTGTTAACCTATGGTTTTTCGCAGAGCGCCACAGTCCTCTGCAGAAGGCTCGCGCTGTGCAGCGGATTGTTTTGGCGCCTGATCTTTTTTGTGCGGGAGCCGCGAGCGATTTGCATCAATTCTGGCAGGAAGTTACATCAAAATACACGAGAAAATCTGGTTAAAATTTTAAAATATAATCAATTATTCACAATAAAACACTGATTGACAAATGTGATCATGTTTTTGTATCTTAGGGGGTAGGAGACGCGGGCTGAGCGGAGGAGGTGTGGCCTGGATCTGTGATAGACAGTGAGGTTAGCTTGAGGTAGCTAACGTATCTTTTTATTATTGTCTTAAAGAAAATAAAATTTGTTTCAGGAGGCCCAACAAGGCTGCCTCTCCATTCCACAGCCGCTCTCTGTCTGCCGGTCAGCCAGCTTTCCAAGGTCAGTTTAGTGAGAAAGCAACCCGTTCTCGGTGTAGCAGAGCGACCTCCGCCACTCTCTGTGTCAGAATCGCGTAATAAGTTCCACCGCTCTCGGTGTCAGCATCGCAGAGTGATCTCCGCTGTTTTCAGTGTACCAGGGTGAGCGCCAATGCTCTCGACATTAGCTCCACCACTCTCTGGGGCTTTTATTCTGGAGCTGCAGAGAATGATGACGTGAAACTTCTGGGACTTACACCAGTTGACCAATCACAAAATTCAGCTGTAATACCTTGTTTCAACCTGTAGGAGGCAGCACACAGATGTTTTTAAACCATCATTTTAGGAATTAAACCAGTTTATTTTAAATTGTCATTTTAAAAGTCCCATTTATAGAGGATAACAGACAAAAAAGTGGATTTAGGGTTCAGTTACCCTTAAACTCTTCCGCTCTCTTTGGGGTCCAGATGACTCCAACCACATATTGATGTGATTCCTTCCATGACAAATGTGGACAAAGGTGGACAGGATTTTGTCTGCCATGGACATTAATGAAACTAAAAAATCAATGATAAATAAAAGTTCAGCGCACTGTCTTGTGGGGTCCAGATGACCCCACTTTTAACGTAAACAAGCCAAGGAGAGCGGAAGGGTTAAGTTGCTATTGAAATATTGACTTCCAGAAGTAATAAACTTTCACTTAACTGCCTTTTAAAGTTTTTATTTACTGTTTTTAATAAAGGAAGCTTTTTTAAGGCTTTGTTTCTTGTTTTTTTTTCTTTTCTTTTATCTGAACATTGATGTTGCAACTGTGATGTTTGTTCATTTATCAATTAAAATGTAGTTTTACTTTAGTAACTAATTACATTTTAAATGTGACTTTGTTAAATAAGGTAAGCTGTTTGTGGGAGTTATAATAAAAAGTCTGATTTAATGTATCTGTTTACATAAAGAATAAACTTTCAGCCAAATGCGTCAAATGATAGAGATCAACATATATAATATATTTTTTTCAGACATCTCTGTGTTTGTTTTCTGGTTGTCAGTATTACTTGGCAGACAGGTGGCGCTCTCATTGGTTCTGCAGTATTCAAACAGGCTCTTCTCCCTGGTTGACTGCTTCCATGTGCTTGATCCGAATAGGCCGGCCACTTTTGGAAGCATAACAACAAAACTTTTATTGATTTGTCTATAACAGAATTTTTAACAAAGTTCTATCTCTGTAAACTATCTTTATGCTGCCAGCTGTAACTAATTGTTAGGAGTAAGCGCTCTGTCTCCCCCTCTTGTCACCGGCAGGAGCCATCTTCAGAGTACTGACAGCACTATATCTCCCAGCAGCCCCAGCGCACAGTTACTGGATGCTCCTCAGCTGTCTCCAATCTGGCAATCACCCACCTGCTTCTTAAGCAGCACACAGAGGGACACTGTGAAGTTTTGTTTGTACCACCCTGTCTGCATTACTGAGTGTTCCTATTTGGACCTGAGCTTCTGTTTCTGACCTTGCTTCATCTTTGATTGCTTGCCCTGACCCTTGTGTGGACTCTGACTACTCTAATCTCTTCTTGGATTATCTCATGCTCATGATTGACCTCTGCCTGTCTGACCCTGATTTAGCTTTGTGGGCTTATAGCTGTGCTTAAATTCTGTATGTACTAATAAATCTGCTGCACGTGGAACCATTTGTCTGCCCATTTGTGACAATAATACAAGTACAAGTTAATGACTGAACAAACCTGTACATGAAGCAGCTCAAGTCCAGTCATTGATGAGTCCCCCCCCAACACTAAAACAAGTCGTGCAGTGGTCGAGTTGTGAATATTCCACCTCACTCCATCAAAGCTGGAAGCTGACAACAATAAGGACAGTATTCAATATTCCTCACCATTTGACTCAGCCAACGGCACAAATCGTTACTTTACTGCTTTCATATCAGAGTTTGGTCAATATACATCACCCCCCCCCCCAAAAAGGATTACACCTCTTATCTGAAATGATATTGAATAGAGCATAACAGCTGAAACACACGGAGTGCTCCTGCTTGGCTTATCCTGGGAGGGAAAAAAAGAAAGAACTCTTTATTGGAATTAAGATTTGAGTCAAGATAAACTGAAGAAACAGCAGCTAGATTTCTGGTCCGGAGCCATGTCCCACTTTATTCCCAGCTGTCTGGGGGACTAGACCGCAGCATGCTGCCCCCCACAAACTGTGGAGCTGTAATATAATGCCTTTATGAAATATATAGGGGCACCCCAGAGCACACAGTGTATGTGTGTGTGAGACAGCTGCAGGACTCTGACTGTAGAAATGTCCAAAGTGTGGGGGCTGCCGGCCCCTCTCTGATGCTGTAATATCATCAAGGTGCACAGGACGATAGCACACACTCATTTGTGCTGCCTAATTACTCACAGCAACTTCCCTTCCTGCTGCTGTGTCATTCATTTACTTCCTCCTGCCTGAGTGTTGCATGGAACAGAAGCACAAGGGGGTTCGCTCTCCTCCACCAGAACCATTGCATCTCTTGTATTTTGTTAAATGTGCACGTTTTCTTCCATCTACTGAACTAACTACTGTCATTTCTACTCTTCCTTTTCAGTTTAAGGGCCACCCCCCACCCCGGCATCAGCACCCACACACGGAGCCCCCACCACCAAACCCAAGCCAGACCTTTTCTTTTCTTTTGAATCTGACAAAGCCTTCGGTGAGTGCCGTTGGAGCACTCGGGCGGAGGATCTGATGGAAAGTGTGGGGTCTGTCGCAGACAAACGCTCTAAGTACATTCTAATTAGTTGATGTATGCAGGACCTCATCCACATTGGAGGGGTATCAAAAAGCAATCAACGCCCCATCCCTGATGAGCTCAGAGAGACACACAGATCCACATTGTCTATGGAAAAACGATGTGTGGCTGGACCTCGCCTGGGCTTTCCAAACCACCATAATGCAGCGCAATCACAAGACATTATGCACAAATCTGAGCCCCAAAAGCCACAGGACGGGGGGGAGGTTGAACGCAGCTACAGCAATGCTGAGTTCATCATTTAAAAGCCTGATTGTGATGGCTGCTCTTTTGAAAAGCGTCTGTGAAGAGCCAGAAGTGGGAGAATTTGCCTGTGAGTGCCACAAAATATGGATATAAATACAGAGGAGAATTGTGTTTAAAAAGCTGTCATGATCAAGAGCAGATAGCAGAGAAATCAGCAGAGCTGTGATGACAACTAGTTGCAATGGAAAAAAAAAAGAAGAAGAAGTCAGCGGTGAGACTCCTCAGTGATTCTTCGTGGAGGAAAATCAAATGCACAACTCCACGTTATCAGCATGAAATGGTGAGGGGAGAAGGGGAATATCCCAAACATGCGATCTAGGATTTTGTCACCCATTCATAATCTAATTTGACCAGAGGCCATGCAGCCGATTCGTTTCAGCGAAGACCATAGGTGTTTCAGCTGCAGGCTCCAGCGGAGAGAGGCATGTGTGTCACACAAAGACCATCGGTTAGCGTCGTACCGAAAGGGAGTCTGTATCACCATCTTATCTTCAAAGGACTGGGCAGGGGCTGGCGGGAGCCATGCCACCGCCTCGCCTCCACGCAGACACACACAGAGAGGGGATTTGGACCTGCAAGCAGGAACCGGGGATCTCTCGGCCGGCACCCAGGCCTGGACCCTCCTCCAATTCGCCCGCGGAGAACAGGCAGGGTTCCTGCACACGCGGCACGACATCAGTGAGCTGATCCCCAACCGCCACCCTCCTCCGCTGCAACCACCCCCCCACGCCGACTGCCTTCCCATTTGCTTCCTGGCCGCAGCTCGGCGGAGGGGATGGGATCTGAACTCAACTTAGACAGAGTTTCCACATTTCACAGATGGCTGGGAGAGGCTTTGCATGAGGTGAGGAAACAGAGTGGGGGGGGTAAGGAGCCTCATCGTCGGCGCTGAAGCAGGGCCGATTTCACACCGCGGCAGAGAGCGCTAAAGCAGGCCGCTGTTAATCCACTCACTGAAGGGAAGGCCTGGAGCTATTCCACCGCCCGGCCGCCATCTCCCGCCACAAAGCCGCAAATGGTGCATTATACAGCTGGGCTTCAGAGACACTGCTGATATGCTGATATGTGGCGGACAAAGACCCAAGCAACAACAACAGCAGAGCCACATGCAGCACCCAAGACCCCAACGGCAGGCGAGCATTCAACCTCCGCCCCCCAAACGCTGCAGCAGTCGAGGTGTGGACGGGTAAAAACCTGACATCTGCATCAACCTCTACAACTCCTCCAACAAAATCACGGCGCTCCTCTTTCTCCCTAGAGTGAGCTCATATCAAAAAAGTTGCCAAAAGTCTTAAAGATGAGTCTTTGAACTTACAAAAGGCAATCACTGTGAATGAAAGGAGACAGGGAGTATATAAACATGGGGGAATTTAAATAAATTGCCACAAAGAAAATCAGGGAGAGGGCAGCCAATTATGTAACGATAAGACAGCCACCAGCCTAAGCCACAAAATGAGATGTTTTACATGAAACGAACAGCGGTCTAGATTAGAGAGCCATCCTGTTTAGACATGAAGCCAATTGGGTTGATATCACATGTGGAGAAAATTCAAAAGATAAGTGGGAACTCTGAGAATTGTTATAATCCAGCTGTAACAAAAAGCTGAAGTCTATTGGCTTTTCCCCCCAGAAGCGCCGCTCGATAAACATCTTCGATGAAAGAAGTTCATTACTTGTGTAATGTAACATGCTGCATTACCAGTGCATGCCAACCTACAGTGAGGCCGTCTATAATGAAGCCTCAGGCAGTTAATGGACATCATTAGGTGAAAACATATAAGAGATAATTATGGTAATTACAAATCCCTTTTATTCGTCCTGAGTCTTTGACAAGGAGGTTGTCATATCAACCACTTCAAACAAACAAAGAGTTGTTGTCTCTTCCTCTAAATGATGTCCGGTTCCATTTGGACGGGAATTGTCTTCGGATTATCCGTTTTTATTGTTTGGTTAGTGCCTCTGAATGAAGGCTACATTTCTTTCAGCAGAAACTTGATTAAAACAAGTGATTCATAACAGTAGAATTGGACTTGCATTTGCATAGCCACTTCATTACGAGTGAGACCTTGATCTTGAAAGCCGCCCAGCATAAAGCTAATGGATGTGTCTGTTATGTTTCTTAGAGATGAACCCTCAGAGGACCTGCAGTTGGATGGATCTCAACGTGCGTCAAGTCTTATTAATTTTTAATTATGTTTTTTTTTCCCAACAACAATAGGTCAACCATGAAAGGGTTTTTACTTTTATAATAGATTTCATCCAAGAGTGCTTGTTTGGCTGCAGCGAGGCTGAGTCCAGCACACAGTCAAAGGCAGCATGGAAACGTATGCGAGTGATTAAGAAAACTTCTAAACTTTAGGTGTTTATTTACAATAGGGCTGCCACGATAAGTCGACGACTATTGAAACGGTCGATTAATCGTTTCTTTGTTTATTATTATTTTTAGTTTTATCTCAAAACTAGGGTTTCTAATACCACGTCAGTAGTGCTAATCCGTGTCAGTGCGGATGCCACAGGAAGTTCAGTACCATAACAACACGTCAATGGAGCTTGAAAGTAGGAAACAAAAAAATGAAAGACAAAAGTGTTCAATGCAGGCAGAACTTGTGTTCCATGGCAGCACTACGACGATGCATGAACACCTGTAGAGGAAACACAGTGTGACTGAGTATGACGATGACGAGGGATCAGCGTCTAGCTAAGCTAATGTTAGCGCTAAAAAAGATGATCCTCTAAAATGGTGGAGGGCCGTTTCCCCACACTGTCAAGGCTTGCTGAATGTTTTCTGGGCATCCCTGCAACCTCTACCTCATCAGAGTGAAATGTTTCTGCTGAAGGAGCATCTGCTCTAAAAGGAGATCAAGTCTTTCTGGAAGACGTAGAGATGCCAACTTTCCTGCTACGAGCATCGGAGTGTATGGAACTCTATAGAGACAGAGTGTAGTTGAGTACAGTTGTGATCTTTCAGTACCAGAAAAATGCACTATTGTTATATTTGAGTCAGTGAGACTAAAACTTTATTTTTTGTGAAAAATAGTTCCTTTGTTTCAAATGCTGACCTCATTTGATTTAAATCTTGCTTTTCAGTTTTTTTAAGCTGTTTTGGAAATTAGCTGATATACATGCTAGCTGTTTTGGCTAATTTAGGATTTTTTCAGTTTTTTAGGCTAATTCGTAGTTTAGCTAATATTTTAGCTTTATGCTAGCAGTTTTGGCTAAATTAGACATTTTCCTAGTCTTATAGGGTACTTTAGCATTTGGCTAATATTTTAGCTAGCAATAAACTTGAGCGATTTCAGCTATCAGCTTCAGTGTTTTTAACTATCAATTTCATCATCTTCAGCGGCCAAATTCAGCTTAAAGCATTCACACTAGCATTATCTCAGGTAATGCTATATATCTAGTTTTTAGTTAGTTTAAAGCTAAACATGATTAAGATGTGTGTTTTACATCCGGTTTAAGCATGAACCGATTAGTCGATTAATCCTAACAATTATATCTGATTATTCAACTACTGAAATAATCGTTTGTGGCAGCCCTAATTTACAGTCTGCCTCCCATCATCCTCTTGCTCCGGCTCCACATTTAAGATTTTCTGGATGCTGAAAGGATAGAGGTGCTGTTTTAGCTAGTTTAGGATTTTTTCAGTTTTTTTGCTCTATTTCAGAGTTCAGCTAAAATGTCAGCAACATGCTAGCTATTTTGGCAAATTTAGGCTTCTTTTCAGATTTTTAGGCTGTTTTAGAATTTAGCTAATATTTCAGCTACATGCTAGCTGTTTTGGCTAAATCAGACATTTTCCCAGTCTTGTAGGCTAATTTCGCATTTAGCTGATATTTTAGCAAGCTATCAGCTTCAGCGTTTTCAGGTATTAGCTTCATCGATTTTTAGATAAAAACTTCAGCGTTTTCAGCTATCAGCTTTAGCATTTTTAGCAATCAAATTCAGCATCTTCAGTTATCAGCACTAGCATCTTCAGTGACCAAATTCAGCTTACAGCATTCATATTTGTATTTCAGGTAATGCTATATAAATCTAGTTTTTAGTTAGTTTAGTGTATTTTAAATCCAGTTTATGTGTGAACCGATTAGTCAACTAATCTGAAAAAATAATCAGGGATTACTCAACTATTAAATGTAACCGTTTGTGGAAGCCTTAATTTACAGTCTGCCTCCCATCATCCTCATACTCCGGCTCCATGTTGAACTATTCTGAAAACACTCGCTTCAGTTTGAACTTTTCAAACTCATAACATAGTCTCTCCTTATCAGATCCTGCTTACAATAACAGATTCCCTTTGAGCTGAAGCTGTTGTTTAACTTATTCAAACCCACGAGGAAACTCAGTCCAAACAAGCCGGGGGGGGGGGACGTGTGGCAGTCCGGCTGATGATGTCAGCGGGTCCCTGCTCGCAGCGGCACTTTCAATCACGCCTGGTGAGATTACGGCTATAGGATATTACAGTACAAACTATGACCATGTGTCCCGCCGCCACAAAGCTTAGCAACATATTAGAGTTTGTCAAAGCAAGCTATTGCCAGAGAGAGATAGATACAGAGAGGGGGAGAAAAGCCATTGACCTTTGTGTCCTTCATATTTGCCTAGCACCCCCTCAACCTCAATCTGAAGAGTGAAATCATCTGATCCCAAACTAACTGTCAACTGGCTTGTGATGCTACCAAAGCCAGCAGACATCAATCAATCAGATTTTCTCCTCGTCTACCACATTTTTTTTCCCTGTTTTGCCAGAGCTTATCATCTGACCCAGTTGTTATCCCCTTTCTGGAGCTTAAAAAACTTGATTAACCCTTCAACACCGGAGCTCCAGTGTTTATGTTTTTGATTTACTGAATGTTTTAATCGTCAGCACGATTAACGTGATTTCAGCAGATTTTGATTGATTAAACCACGTGACAAAGTCATGGCCCGGGGGCCGGAACCGGCCCTCCAGGTCATTATTTATTTTATTGTTATTAATGGTCTGATGTTATCTTGCCCTTGTTTCTAACTTGGATAATTTTTGAAAAAATATATTTTTATAGAAAGTAAAATATTAAAAGTTATTAAAGGTTTGAGTTGATTTATTCTTGAATAATATTCCTGCCTATTTATTGTTCATAAATATGTTAAAAAGTTACGGTTTTTAAAATGTACATTCTGCTAGCTTTTTGGACTATTTTGGCATTTACTAAGATTTTTTAGGCTAATTTGGAGTTAAGCTAATATTTCAGCTACATGCTAGCTGTTTTGGCTACCTTAAGCTTTTCATTTTAAGTTTTTATAGGCTTTTTTGGAGTTTAGTTAACATTTACAGACTAACTGTCTTAGCTAATTTAGGCATTTTTTCAGTTTTAAAGGCTGTTTTGAAGTTTAGCTATTTTGTTCAGCTACATGCTAACTGCTTATGCTAACCTTATTTTTTTTTGTTAGTTTTTTAGGCTAATTTGGCATTTACCTAAATTTTAGCGGGCTGTCAGCTTCAGCGTTTTCAGCTATTAGCTTCAGCATCTTTAGCCATCTGACCTACCATCTTCAGCGGCCAAATTCAGCTTACAGCATTCACACTAGCATTATTGCAAGTAATGCTATAAATCTAGTTCATTCTTGTATTTAAAAAGTTATGTTTTTAACGTTTTAAACGTTTTAGTTTTAGAGTGTCCAATGAATGTTTATCCTGTTCGGCCTAATACCTGAGGTGTGTTTTGGATTTTGGCCCCCTGTGCGATTGAGTTTGACATCCCAGGTGTAAACAGTTGTAAAGTTGCAGTACGTTAAAGAGACGCCTCAGGTGCTAAAGGGTTAAATGCATGTCTTCTCAGCTCAAACAGAAGTAAAAAAAAACTCCAATCTGTTCTTTTTAACAGCCCCCTCCTTTAAAAAAACACAGAAAGTGTAATGACTTCTCTCAAAATGAGCCTCTTAATTCTAAAGTCATGCTAAAATAATGAATTGGAGTCTCTTATCTTTCATTTTCAGGGATGCATGACTGCATGGACCTAAGATAAAAATCCAATCTGATATCATAAGACAAAAAGGCATTTTAGTCAGCTACGGCATTTGCTCAGTGTCAACAGTTTTTAGTAATTACCAGATAAGCTTTCTTTGAAACACACAAAAAGAGAAATCTGGCTGGTTCTGAAATACCAGCAGCAGCGTTTTTTCCTGAAAACCTGCTTTGAGAGGATCCCGTTTTCTCTCGCAGACTTCCTCCAGTGTCTTTCATCCACTCTTGAACCCATCGGATGTGCGCAGACGTGATCTTCATCAGCGAGCTCCTGCTGGAAAATGGCTCTGTTATGACTCCGTCGCAGCTAATCACAGGCGCGCAGATACGGCCTCTGATCACATCACGTGTAAGCTGCGCTGTCAACAGCTTTACCAGCTTTGCAGTGGTGCACATCAAAACACAGCCTCTTTAAAGTATTAACTTGTTTTGAAGTTTGCTTTATATTTTCAACAGATTTGACACGAATTGTTTATCTATTTACAGAGCTTTGTCATTAGTGATTTTCCACTGAACCCTTGAGACGCTGTGTGTTTTGAGGAGGAAAATGCTGATGTACAAATTGAACTGAAAAGCTTGTTACTTAATCCTCTGTTGCTAACGTTCCTGAACTATGCAGCCTGGTGCATTTCAGCCCCGTGCAAAGTTGTGCAGCACATCCCTGCAAACCCGTCCGCAGTAATTCCTGCCAAGCCGGAGATTTAGCCCGAACATCTATTAGGCCGTCACTTCCCTGTGTGCCAGCTACCATCCCGCTCTGCGCTGTCAGCCAACTCCCCCCTTTCATTGCTATCTGTCTTTTAATCGGCTCACTTGGGTTTTTTCTAATTTGCTGAAACAATTTCTACACATCGAACTGGAAGCTGGTTTCACTGTATTCTGCTGACAACACAACGTGCCTTCTGCGAGACATGAGTCATGTTTCCGAGCAGTCCCTCTCCCGCTCCTCATCCAAGATTCAGTCAAAACCGTCTGACACGTCCCGTGAAAATGTTTTGATCAACCGTGCTCAATTTGATTGAAAGAGACAAAAAAGACACACAAAAGTTATTTATAAGCCTGCAATAGAAGACTGACAGATTTCCAACCCCTGGACTTTATTTCTCGAATATGATGGAGGAAGACTTCCTGCTTTCTGAAAAGAGCAGAGTCTCTCTTGGGCTTTAAAGATGGAGGTGTCAAAGCATCACACAAATGTGATGAACTCAATATCCATATCCATGATACATCCAAACCTCTGCATGGCGCAGAAAAATAACCGCAATAGCTCAGGAGTCACCTCAGAAATCCCCTTAATTGAGCAATATCTTCATTCCACATCCATGTGCATCTCCAAGGTGAAAAGGGACTGTGCAAGTTAAATGAAAGAAGAATTCATGATGTGTGGAAGCCTCTCTTACTCACCCTGGCTATTTGCCCTCTTGGCAGGGGCCAAATAGAGAATGTTAAATGAAGCAATTGTGTCCAGGAGGCAAAACGAGGGAAAAAAAAGGCCCCGTGCTCCCTGCTCCCACCCTCAGGAGCATTCTGCTGCACGATGCCGCACATCCAGGCACCCAGGCCCGCCTCCATCAAGCACAAAATACTCTCCTGCACTCTCTGAAACACTGGAAACTTCACACAATCTCACCGTGCAGAGAGGCAGTAAAAGTACACACTTTGGATCTGTGCAACACAAAACTGATCAGAAAAATGTTCAAACTGAGAAAAAAATGATCAAATTCAATCTTTTACTGTCTAGTTATCCTGTGTTTGACATGTCTTTGTGGATGTAAACTTCTGATGAGTGATTGTATTTCACATGAATTATTATTGTTTTGTTTTCTTGATTGCTTGACATGAACCATTTCTAATCTAATCTAATCTAATCTAATCTAATCTAATCTAATCTAATCTAATCTAATCTAATCTAATCTAATCTAATCTAATCTAATCTATGGTCAAAAAATAGTTTGGGGTGTTTGTGCAGCTTGAAGCTGCATTATTTCATTAAATCATGTTTTTTCAGAAAAAAAAGACACAAAAAATCAAGGATCTCCCTCACCCATTTTTAAAAATGACATCAACATTTCTGCTGATATTTAGGGCAAAACACACATTTATTTTTTACAATTAACAGATTGCAGCTAAATTAATGTCTATTATTCAACAACACTTAAATACCACATAATGTTAACAATATAAACGTTTTTGAAACCCAAATACATTTGTAAAAGTGTTTAAAAAAAACTCTTACAAACTCTAAAAATAAAACTTTTTGGGTTTTTTTTCTAAATAAAAATTAGAATAGTGATCAATAAATTAGACACATTTTGCAAATCTGAGTTTAAACCCAAAATCTAAGTAATAATGAAACATAACAAGAATGGGGGCTGAAATCCAGAGCAAATCCGCCTCTAAAGAAACCAGAAACATGAGAAGCATTGTGATGTAAACGTTTTCTTTTTCCACACATCTGACTTCATCTGTAGGACTATTCCTGAACAGCTGAAAAACGTCTTGAAGTGTTCAAACCCTGGTGTGTAGCGGGAGGCCGGTGCAGCGTGTGGTGCTCAGGCTGAGGCCTGCAGGAAGCACATCTGCAGTCCCACACTGTCAGCTTCCCATCCAAACTCCACTGTGACACCTCTGATAATCAAAGCTTTGTCTGGGTCTTAGAAGGACGTACTTGAACAGCAGCGAGACCAGAGGCCCTCTTTGCTGTAATGGCATTTGGACATCAATATTTAAATCTTACATCTTAGCTGTGATTAGATTACCGCCTCTCACGTTTTTTTACTCTTGCACAACAACAAGGTCTGGGGCGAAATAAAGCTTAAATCGATGATCTGTGAGTCTAAACCAGATTCCTAAGCAGTTTGCCACTCTCAGAAGCAAGATAAGATAAACTCTCTTTGACCTGAGAGATGAAGTTGCCATGACGATCAGGGAGTACACTTTCTTTATTGATATTTTGCTGATGTAACAACAAATGGAACTAGATCCTGCTTCTGATAATGGTGATTAATTAATACCAGTATTGATCCCTACATGGGAAGAGACAAGGCTATTAACTTAAAGCAGGCTGAAAGTCAATTGTTGCCGGCGGCTCAGTGGACACCGTTAATATCAAATCTGAATACAGCCAATGGAAAATGAGCGCTAAATTTCAACATTCAGTGCCAAATTTTGTGGAGACGCAGCTTGAAACAGTTGGAATAATAGCGGTGGAATTCAGGAAAGAGGAAGATAAAGAGGAAGCTGTGAGAGGAAGTGACCTCCACCTTCGCTGCAACCCTGCCCACATCTCACTCTGCCGTCCGGGCGCCGCGGGCCACGGCGACACAGAGGCCAGAGTCGAGCCCTGTCGGTGCGCGGGATGCCAACCCCACACCATCAAACACTTTACACAGCACTGCTTTAGACGGAGAGGAAGCAGCTGCTGCGACCCACTCCTCCCCTATAGCACAACGCTTTCCTCGCCGCAAAAAGCATTTTATTTGTGACACACCAAAAAAACTGAAAGGAGATGACATTCATCCGCATTGTTGTTTTGTGTCAAAAGTGAGGAGGCAACTGGGGATCCTTCAGCGAAGACGAAGCAACGGCACAAGCTGTTATTGGCAGGGAACAGATGTTTGAGGGAAAGTTGGCATTCAACAACCATTCTTCTTCTGACAGAAATCAACAAGAGACATGCCGAGATTGTCACCAAATGAAAGGAAGACCCTTAACTACACAGGAAAGCTGGCGACCAAGACAGTTTTTTTTTTTTAAATCTACACCCCCAAACATCTGACGATTTAAAGTTGCCAGCATTGGCAGGTCAAAGGTGAACAGGCCTTCCAAGGCTCTCTGTGTTCAAGACACAAGCTCAACTGCAGGGAAAACGGGTGAAACGTACAAAAAAGAAAGCTCTACTGTACATGCACCAACGTACACTCCAGCTAACGCACAATCAGACAGGATGTTGGCAGTCAATTCAGTAAACACTCCCCCTTATCCCTTACTAGTGTAATCTGCCTCTGATAAATGCCCCTCAAAGATAGAAATGTCACCTGATATGATAAACAGCGTGCTGACGTTACATAAAGTGGCCTTATGCTAAGGAGCTGAGAGATTAACTGTAGAGCGGAGATGGAAAAATGGTTGCTGTGATAAAAAAAAGGAAAAAAACAGACTTTAGCTTGAAGAGACAGCCCTGCTCTGCTGCGACTGTTTCTCGAGGTAACGTGAAGTGCTCCAGTGTTTATGTTCTTTGATTTACTATAATGTTTTAATTGTTAACACAATAATTCCAGTAGATTGTGAAGGAGAAAAGCGGCGTGAGCCGCTTTTCTCCTTCACAATCTACTGGAATTGTCATGTTAATGGTTGAAAAGTAACTAGATCGATCTGTGTGAGACAAAATATTAATTGAATCAACCAATATTATCAAAAAAATTTTTTAGAAGGAAATAGATCATCATAATCAATATTGGAAAATAGCATTTGGATTGAGACATGGTTTATGGTGTTATATTAAACCATAACCATAAACCAAGAGTTTATATCAAATAGGGCTGGGTATCGGTTATAATTTCCAGAATCGATTCGATTCCGATTTTTTCGATTCTCAATTCAATTTTTAATTTACATATTTGTTTAGAAATACATTGATAATCTACTCTATAATTTGAATATATTTATTTACATCGTAAACATTGTGCTGCCTCTCCTTCAGTTTGGCCACTAGGTGGCGATCGTGCTACAGCAGTACACCTTATTCAACCAAATGAAGAAGACGGTATAAGAAAAAAAAATGTTTTAGACCACAAATAGTTACTTTAAAAAATATTTCCTTAAAAGATTTTGGAAAATTAATGCCTGTGAGTGAATAAAGATGTTTAGTCAGCAATGTATTTTTATTTTTTTTTTGGTCGACCAAACGTTAGCATTAGCCGTCCTATGGGAAATTCCATTAAACGTTAGCATTAAGCTAGTGGACTTTATCTTTAAGTGCTAAATCGATTTATATCTTTTGGGAATCGATTATTGATCTAGTAAACTCAAATCAATTTAAATCGATTAATCGATTTAAATTGATTAATCTCGATTAATCGATTCTACCTCCATGAGCGCTCCAGTAATCCTACGCATTCGTGGGACTACATTCCTGCGCACGCGTAACAACTTTGTTCGTGTGAAAATAAATTAATAAATGAAACAGAAACCTGCGAATGATTGGCCACTTTTCCAGTGGCCCCGCCCCATTACTGTTGCTAGGGCAATACGGACGTCATAACTGGATAATAAACAAAACAAACAAAAAATTAAAAATGACTATTTCACGTAACTATTATTTACTAATAGAGAAACAGATAAATTCTTTGTGTTCCCATTAAAGTATTAAATCGAAAACAGAACAAACAAAAAAACATTAAATTCAATATTTTAATAACTACTTCAGCTCCAGCTATAATGAATGTTTGAACTCATTTTCTAAGAGTTCCTCTTTTAGTTTTCCTCACCTGGTGGTCGAACATGAATTTAAACATTCCTTAAGTGTTTGCTTCGTTTTTAAAAAATAGGAGCATCAAAAATGATTAGTTTCACTACAGTAGTTTAAAAATGAATAAATAAATAAAGCACTCCTTTTTTTCCTTTTCATTTTTGGTTTTAATTTGAAAAACAAATGATACAGAGTATTTCCGGGTTTGTTTTTTTTCCTTTATTGTTGAGTTTCACAGAAGAAGCTCCACGAGCGCACAATCCTCCACAAGGGGGCGGAACTAGTTTTAGAAGGGTAAGAATACTTTCACAGGCGAGCAGCAGAGGTCACAGGAGTGTAAGAATACTCCCACGAGCGTGGAATAGAGGAGCGCTCGTGGAACGTTCATTGCGTGCGTGGAGTTTGATATGTGCTCGTGGGAGAATTTTAGCAGAAAAATAATCCCATTCTTGTTAGGTTTATTTTACTAAAACATAAAAACGACCATAACAACACATGTGATGCAGCAAAAACTGATCAACCATCATTCCAATGTGTGGAAGCACTTTAATTTTATCAAGTCATGTGACCATACAGTGTGCTAGAATGTTCTAATAATTTGTGTTATTTTAATGAAAACAACTTTATCAAACTAAAATGTGAATAGATTTGACATTCATTCTTTTTTACTTGTTTGTTTTAAATTTAAACTTGATTATCTTGAATAAATTCAACTTCACCTGCACTGTTCAGTACCAGGTATTTATGTCTGAGTCAGACTTTTGGATAAAGATGTCCTGAATTCATGAATCAGATTGTTCAAAACGAACCAAAATTGACGATGAATCGTATCCTCAACCCCAGATTAGGACTTGAACCCTTAACAAACTCAGTCAGGACGACAGTGCAGGCCCCCCTTCTCTCCGTAGTTCAGTTATAAGGAGACAACATGCATTCCCATGTTCCATACGGCCAGGACAACAGCAGAACAGGGGGAGCACTAAGTCAGTTTAATAAGCACATTTGACATTAGACATCCAGGCCTCGCCGGGCCTCTTCAATAAGCTCCCATAAATGCAGGAGAAGGTATGCTCTCTACATCATCCCCATTCCCCTTTACCGCGCCAAACTTTGGGGGCAATTCTCCAGAAAAATTACCCACAGGGAGCCGGGTTTCAATTCGGTTCCTGTTCATATCTTCCCATCCTATTAAGTATCAAAATGTTCTCCTCTCAGAGCGAGTGGAGGTATGGATCCCCCCAAATAGAGGAGGAGGAGGAGGAGCTGTTAGAGTAGAATTCACTCATCACCGTGCGGCAGCTAATCGCAATCCGCCGAGCATCGGCCATATTTTCATCTGTGCAGTCCTCTGTCGCACGCTTTCCCCTCTCCAGCCAAAACCTGAGCACTTTATTGGCATATTGGCACCAGGTGATAAGGCTAAAAACAACAGCAGCTAGCAGCTGGCCCACACAGATGAGCTGATAACATTGATATGTGCTTCTGCACAAAACACCTCCGCCAGTATCTCCTCCTCCTATCAAACTCTTATTACAATAGAAAGGCATTGGGATCTCTTACTTTCCTAGAAAAACAAGCTGGGAAGGGGGGCACCAGTTTACACTTCATATATATGGATGTAACATACAGAGAAAAGAAACAACAAGAGGGGAAATACATAATTTATCAGAGTATTATCGGGATATCCAGGCAGCGTAATCAAGGAGCAATGACTGACTATTTTTTGCCTTATCATCCGAAGTGGTGGAAACGGAGAAGAAATTATCAGCCAGCTGCAGATTGCCGGGCTGGAATTTTAATGGTAATAATCGGGCCTCTGATGGTATATCTTCTCCTCTTATCTTTCCCATTATCTGGCCTTATCTCCCCAGTCATCGGAGCAAATTAATGGTGCTCTTTCAGCATCGCCTTTTTATCGCCGCTCAGAGAGCACCCAAGGGGAAAGAATAAGCAAAATATTAAAATACTGCATAAATCACAATTTTAGATAACGGTCC
>NC_050527.1:19566670-19579664 GCF_002922805.2 Oryzias melastigma | reverse complement strand
GCCCAACAACCTTTTTGTCCTTTAGAACGACTGTCTGTGCTGACTTTTTTTCTTTGGTTTTTTTATTAACCCAGAGAAGAAAAAGAAGAGAGGATCTAGGCTCTTGGTGACCTTTTTGTTTCCATCCAGTGCTTGATTACACACTAACTCCATATTAACAAGCTCTTACACATGACATCCTACTTCACAAAAGCCCGGGTCACAGTGGCGGAAAAGGAAACACAAACGCTAGAGTACTTTCGCACGGCAACGAAAATTTGGATCCCAACACAGGATTGGTCCAAAGAACGAGAGGCGCCGTCACGTCATACGTTGTTGTGGAAACACTTAGAGGATGCTAAAAGCACAAGCAGTCAGAAGGAACTTATATCAACTAACATGTATAATTATAAAAGTCGACAGTTTAATTTTATCTTATCGGAAAATAAATAAAAAAAATGTAAAAGTAGGTTTATGATCAAAATCCAAATAGTCCTTCAGTAAATCAAATTACAAATTATTCTTGCTTTTTAAAAAAAATTAATACAAGTGAAATAAAAAATGAAAAATATAAATAAACTCATATTTTTGTCTCTAGAGAATAAAAATGAAATGCAAAAATACAATTTTGCAACAATTTAAGAAACTTGATGATCAATTCCCACATGTGTGTGTGCACGGACCACAAACACACATCCAGAAACACAAAAATCACTTCATCTTTGAAGTTGAGATGATTGTCAGAGCAGGAAAATGGTAATCCACGGTGATCAAGCGTCTGCTGCATGGCTCTCAGCAGCCGCACACAGTGGTGGAAGTGAACACACACACTGAACACACACTGAACACACACTGTCAGATGTCAGCTGAGGAATGACAGTGTGTCTGCATGTCGCACAGATGATTTACTAAACATCTGCAGCTTCTCAACTCCACGACATTTCAGAAAAGGCCTTAAAAATACAGAAGAAAGCGTAAAATATTATTGTGTGAATTTGATTCTTTCAGCTGATCAGCATCTGGCTCCATAAAATGAACAAAACACAACTAAAGATGTGACAATAACATTGTTAGAAAGGTTAAAATATTCTTATAATCAGTTAATATACCTAAAATAATTATTCAATAATGTAATTAATACAAATATGACTTGTTTTTGTTTGTTTTATGTTTTTTGATGCACACAGCTTAATGTAAACTGTATAGTGAGATTTATCATTATTTATTCAAACATCTGAAAGAAGAAAAGGGGAAACCCAGGAGTGATATACTGCAGGAAAGTTGGAAAAACATCCCCGTTAGAGTGCTACAAATGACAAAACAGAAAAATAAAAAAGAAAGGGTTTTCTTTCCAACATTGCTCTTGTTGCGACTTTTTTAACACTAAAGTTGAGCGTAAATTTACAGTTAAAGAGATGCGATCAAAACACTTTAGGAAGAAATAAAATAACTGGATTTTTTCCTGTAACTTGGACGCAGCGGTGAAAGTTTTGCAGCGGCAGCATCGGCGGGTCTGGACTGTAAATCTTCTCCAGAAAACAGGAGCGCGCGCAGGGAGACCCGAGCACCGTGACAGGCGGCGCGCGGGTGCCGGTCCGGCCGGTCCGGTCCGGCCGGCAGCGCAGCGCAGCCTCCGGTCCGGTATAAACTCCGAGCCGCCTGGAAGCGCGGCGGCGCGGCGCGTAAAGGAGAGGAACTTACGTTTGATCTGGCGGGGGTTGCTCTGCTTCCTTCGGGACATGCCTGCTGCGGCGGTCAGTGAATCCAGGTGTAGTGCTGACAGATCGATAGGTTTGGCTTCATCCACGCTCTGTCGTTCTCTCTGTTTGGGTTAGTTTTATTATGTTTCTAATGGAAAGTGGGAAAGAAAAAGAACAAGGGGCGCTTTTTACGCACGGATCTATCGTTCCGTCTGTCTTTCCTTTATCTTTCTCGTCTCTCTGGCTCTGGCTCTGACTTTCTCTCCTTCACACGCACACGCACGCACGCACGCACGCAGGCAGCCCTCCCTCCCTCCCTCTCTCCGTGGCGTCCTCCCTTCCTCTTTCCTCAGCACCGGGCTCCGTGATGAGGCTGCGCTTCGCCGCGATCCGCACGGACTGACTGGGGAGGTGAACGCGTTTCGCGCTTTTGTTTGAAGATAAGGTTTGTTCCTCCCCGGGCGCCGTAGCCGCGGCCCCGTGAACTTCACTTGATCCACGATCGCTTTTACTCCCTCCTATTAATTAGCGGCGCCCTTAATTAGCGCCCTTGTTTTGTTTTGGGGCGAGTTGTCGCTGAAAAATGAGGCGAGCTGAGCGCAGGTTCACTCCAACTACTGCAGAAACACATAAAAACATTCTGGTCTTTTAAATCTTAAGGACATTTTTAACACTATTTATTTTTTATTATTATTTGTAAGCAAAAAAATATTATTTTTGCTTTTAATTCTGCCAAAGTATTTCCCCAGAATGCACTCTGGGGGGTAGTTTGACAAAAAAAGTTGAAAATGTTTTTACATTTATTTTTAACAAAATCTTATAATTTCATTATAAATTATTCAGTACAAATAAATCAAAATATATCTTGAATAATTTTTTTTAATTTATTAATAATTGATAAACTGTCAGGAAGTGACAGGAGTTTCTCGCTGGCAGCGAGGCCACATGGGAAAGAAAATAAATATTCAGACTGTATATTAAAAAAAATGGTCAGTCAGTCAGACAGACAGAAAAGCAGAGAGCATTTAAATCACTCAGATTTTGACTGCTATTTTCTGAATTGTTGCCCAAACTGGAAATCACTCTCTTCAATTAGCCAGTTGGACTACCAAGGAAGACAAGCAAGTGGCCTGTGAAATTATCTTGTAACCCAATTCCACAAGTTTGGGATGGAGTCTGAAACTAGGGAATAATTGATGTGGCAGACGGGTCAGCAGGCGTTCACCGTGAGGAGAGCGTTTGCACCGAGAGGGTCCTGGATCCGTCGCTCTGGTCTCCCCGTCGCCCGTTCACCTGCCCTCTCCTCTCTGTACCGCCTTGCATTTGCAGCCTTGGCCAGGATTCAAACATCCAGATTTTTTGGAAGCGAGGCCTAGCGGTGGTAATGATCCTAAAATTGCTGCTAAGACATAAAAAGTCTCACGTAAAAAAGGTTTAGCGGCGTCCCCTGACCATGTTAACCAGCCATAAACAGCCTTTACTGGCCTTATTAGGAGCTCAACACCAAAATCAATAATGATGTGTGTTAGCTGCAACAAAACAGTGCGAGAGGAGACTCAAATTGCCAGCTCAAGATTAATTTAACGCCACTCCTAAATCCTCTGAGACTGGAGCGTGCGTCTTCTGTGCTCCTCCTGAGCCCCGGTGGCTCGTTTGAAGCCCGCTTTGATTGGCAGGTACAAATCTGCAAGAGGAAGAGAAAGCTTTTTTTTCTCTGCTGCTCAGACCAGATGGCGGTGATAATTAACATGATACTGTGTCCATCGCTGGGGAAATCACTGACACAAGGTTGCTCATATTAATAGGTTAAGGTATACTGTATGCAGCGGAGATGCTGTGTTGTGCGCTCATAATCTGATTATGAGGGGAAAGGTTGATTTAATGTGCTAAATCATTTGATTAGAACTGCCAAGTCACATTTGGGGAACAGATTTGAGGATAAGGGCAGAGGGTCTAAGCTGGCTGCTGTTCCATCCTGTTCTTTCTGAAAACCTTATGTTTTCCTTATCAGTGTCCCCCACGCACCTGTCCCATCCAGGAGATGTCAAGGTGTTGGAAAGAAAGTCAAGTTACCAAAATGAGCGACTTTCAGCTAAAATGCATGCACTGTTTTACACAAAAGTGGTGTGGATGCATCATATCCTCAATTTAATTCTCAAGAGAATAATACAGTTTATGTCCAGAAATAAGTTTGAATAAATGAATAACTAATAAAAACAAGCTCACACTGTAAAAAGTGGACAAATTAACAAAAGTTTAGTAATTTATTACATTTAAAATGATTCGGTTTCATCAAATCAAAATTTTCAGCTCAAAAATGTATTGTAACAAATTACAGACTTTTGTTAATTGATCCAATTAATCACTTTTAACAGTGATCAGAGCAGGATGTTTATTAAAACAAAAAATCTAAATTATTATTTATCACTTAAAATCATTTTTTAAATATACTTTAGTTCTTTTTTACATTTTAAAATAGTTTAAAAAAACTGAAAAATATAGCTATAATACATAAAAAAGAGAAACTATTTGTGCACTTTCCTCTGAAAACAACAGAAATAATTATAAGAAAGGCGTGGCACATTTTTTTAGCCTTAATTTAGAATTTTAGATGAGTAAAAGAATGTGACGTTAATATTTGTGTTTCTGCTCACACACAATAAGGGAAAAGTAAGAGCTGTTCTTTAACTAAAAATTAAACTCACCAGAATAGATAATTGTAAAAATAAATAAAAAATTTTTTAATTTGTAAATGCACAGGGTGACCTCCAATTACTATAAACTTTCATATCATAACTAACTGAATGTTAATTTTGTAACAACCTCCAGTTGATGTCTTGCCTTAATAACAGCTTTCCTGCTACTCTGTAGCTGCTCTGCTGTGCTGACTTTGTTATATGGTGGGGGGGCTAGCGTGACAAATTACTAGGTTGATTTCTTCAAGGGATCACACATGTCCAGTGGCGCTGGGAGTGACAGCCGTGGCGTGGACAGCAACTGGCTCCTCTAAGAGCAGCCTCAGCAGCTCGACTTGGGCGTCGGTGTTATGAGTTTGCCTGCTGCGGTGTCACCCTCTGGCTGTTCGGGATTGGTTTGTCTCATGAGGAAGTGAGATCCGTGCGTGTGTGCGCGTGCACGTAGGAAAGGAGGCACATCTATAACTCTGTCGGTCAGATGAAATGTTTTGAGTTTTTTTATCACAGGAACACCGGAGCTCCAGTGTTTCTGTTCTTTAAATTTACTATAGTTTTTTAATTGTTGAAGTACACCTATGACATTTTTTTATTTTAAAAAAAACATTCCCAGTAGTGTTTTAATTATTATTATGACGTTTTTAACTAAAGTCCTCCAACTTAAATGTCTTAAAAAGCCATTTTTCATGTTCTGTTTCCAAAAATCTCCTTTTAAGGGGTGGGGCTCCAAAAGCCACGCCCCCGTATGATTATGATAGCTATGCGTCTTGCTAAATCTCCACTGCTGCTACATAAAAACATCCATCAATCTGGTTAATGTCCAGCTGTATAGTTCTGATCCAGATGTCAGCTGGACGAGGAAGTGAAGATCTTCATGGACAGAACTTCCTCCAAAATCCTGATTCTTTCTCCTTCCAGTTCACCAAAGACTCTTTTAGCTAATTCTCCAATGTTTATTGACTGTGATCAATACATTCAATCATTGGTTTCTCAGATTTCTTGATCAAATAATCAAAGCTAACATCAAAATGCTCTTTCATTGATTTACAATCCTTTCCAACTGCGGTCAAATGAGCCGCCGTTCACATTTCCGTGGTCACATCAAGAAGCTCCGTGGAGTCTGGTGGAGATTTTCCAGCGTTCTCAGTCCTGCTACTGTAAGTATTGGATGAAACTCACACCAAAAATCCAGTGATGCTGATTTGACCACAGAAATGTGAACGGCGGATGCTCTTCTCGGTACCTGAGCTAGGTACCAGGCTAGCTGTTGTGACCTAGCATAGCTGTTGTGACCTAAAGAAGACACAAAATTTTTAATTGGAAGAGTACTTTAACACGATCAATGTAATTCTTGAAGATTTTAAAGGCGAAAAGCGGCGCGAGCCGCTTTTCGCCTTTAAAATCTTCAAGAATTACATTGATCATTTTAACGGTTAAAAGGTTACAGTATGCTAACGATTTTGTGTTTAAGCGTCACAGATGACACTTAAAGTATTAAAGAAGAAACCCCAAAAATAAAAGTAAAATAATATAAAAACCTTTTTATTTAATGTGAAAATCGAATATAGAACCCATACTATTATAGATGTAGCATTTATTTCAAAAAAAGCAACTCAATGTTTTGTTTTTGCGTCAGAGAAAGCGGCTGCTAGATGTGCCGGTTTGTGGCTGCATGCTCCACCTTTCAAGCATCTTTCCCAGCATCCAGCCAGGCAGCAGCTCCAGCAGCGGCGAGCAAACAGATGTCTGAGAGAGTGCCCATTCCGCCGGCCGAGCTGCCAAAACCACCCGCAGCCCCGCGGGCCTCGGTGCCAGCTCCATCCAGAGAGGCTCCGCCGCCACCATCCATCCAGTCCCCGTCTTTTCTCATCCTTTCCCGACGCCGCCGTGTACAAGTGAGCTGAAGAAGGCACAAAAGCAGTAATCAAAATGCCACACAACCCTAAAGCATCTTAAGATTACACCAAAAACATTAAAGTCGAAGAGAGAGATTAAAACACCAAAAGAGGGCGGGATGAACAAACTATGCCCCTCCCATTGGGAATGAGTAAATCTGGAAATAAAGGCTCTTTTTTTAGAAGAAGGGAAGAGAAGAAAAGGAGAGAACTATGGGGCAGTATATTCTTCCCACTAATCTGACTTCCTTTTTTTATGTGGTCAAAAGCTGAGATTGTGCAACCTCCAGGGGATAACCAGCGAGCTTTGCATGGATTAAAATCATAAATATCCCGTCTCATTTCAAGGAGGTCAGTTTCAATAGTGGAGTTGCAGAAAACTAAGTGAGAAGACAAAATACTCGGAGGAAACTAATTTTTGAAGCATTTAGATAAAAATGTTAAAATAATTTTGCAAGTTGAGAGTTAAATAAATAAAAATAAATGGAAATCTGTAAAAAAAAATCCTCCCAAATAGAATAATACTAGTAACCTGTAATGAAACGAATTAAAATTACAATTTCAGTTTATATCCTCCTAAACCAGGAATCTGCAAGCATTTGGTCCAGTTTGTTTATAAAAATATTTCATTAATTTTTAAAATGAAATTTTAAACATTAGTATATATATATATATTGCATATATATAAAATGTGTGCACATATACATACATACACAATATATATATAAATATATATAATGTGTGTATATATATATATATATATATATATATATATATATATATATATATAATGTATAAATATACAAATATACATAATGTGTATATATATATATATATATCTTTTTTATATATATAATGTATATATATAAAAATATATATAATGTGTATATATATAGTGTATATATATATATATATGAGTGTATATGTATATATGCACATACACATATATTATTATTATTAAAATGTTTGATTTTTCTATATAACAAATTAGGTTGGCAGCATAAAAGTTTCTTTCAAAATAAAATACAATCTGATCCTCCTGTTGCAGCAGATTTACTTAAACTAAGAATTAGAACCAGTCAAACATGACATTTTATATCATGCTCACTTATTTCTTCATAAATGTTTTTCCAAGGTTTTATGCAAAATGAATACATGTAATTGCGATTAAATTCTCTGAAGAACACCGCTTCTTAACACCAACTACTGTTGAGTAGCAGCAGATAAGAATATGTGCATTAAATGTATTCTAATAATAGTAGATTAAAGCTTTTGCCATCATTATCTGACATTTTAAATATCTAAACATTAAGCTTAATAAACACTAAAACAAAAATGTATTCAAATTATTTGCATGAGCCAAAGAGCCACAATGGAGGGACAAAAGAGCCACATGCAGCAAAACAATCATTTTTAAAATTGGAATTCTCTCAGACCGCCAACATTTTATAATCTGCTCAGAGAAGGAGTGACACCTCTGAGCCGTGCAGCTGAAGCTCAGACAAAACCACATTCAGATTTCAATTTTTTAGCTAAATTTTAAACATCTCTCTCCAAATGTCAGCACTGTACTGATCCTCATGCATCATATGTCAAGTGTCTAAATAACCTTTTTGCTGATTTATATATGAGCCGTGTTTGAGCATCTTGTAATTTCCTCACTTTTAGGAGGTCAAGTAAATTATATTTGATGTTTGTAGTCAGTGTCTCCTCCGATCCGAATGTGTGCACGAGTAACTGAAGAGCCCCATCTAAATGCAGCATTCTAATACAGTCTGTTGATGTGTTTTATAAGTGTGTCTGCTGGTTTATTACATATGCAGAGGCATCAGTGCACAGCAAAATGGAAAAAATGCATCAATATATTCACAGAAAGGCAGGCTGTGGACAGCTCAGAAAATAAATCTACATCTGCCAGGCTTCATGCAAACAGCAGAGCCATCCTTAATGGCAAAACTATTGATGAGAGCAGATAAAAATATTAAATATTCAGACATTCCTTTCACCCAGTATCAAAAGCGTCCAGATGTGGGAAGCTGAAGTTGTTATCAAGAAGACAGACATTGAAAGAAAATTCTCTGAATTTTCAACCGTATAAAAGTATTTTATGGCATGCAAATAAATGGTAATTTCTGACTATGGAGGGAGAAAATACATGCCAATAAGCCCTATCATTTGGGACTAAAACTCCACAAACAGGAGACACTTTCAATTTGCTTTGCCTGTCTCCCTGCGTTAGATGATTGCGATTGCCGCGAAATTAATCCATTTAACAATCTGTGGCTTAAATTTGAGGATTTTCAGTTTTCCTTTTTCTTTTTTTAGGAATATCAATAAGTTCCAATTGAAGAGAGGATTCTTTTGCAATTCAGGCATGTGCCCGCGATAACGGCAGAGTTGGCATGAAGAGAGGCAAAGATGGATTAATTATGCAGAGAACATGGAAATTCTGCTTATCATCGCTTAGCAAAGGAGACCAGCTCACATAATCAGAAAACGAGGATGAAAAAAAAAAAAAATAACAATGCAATGGCACCTTCCAGCCCATCATCTTACAAGTTAGATTTTTCCTGTAATTAAAAAGTAACATACAATTATATTCATATCTCATATGCAGACTGAGTGGGTGTATTAAATAATTGTATTGGGATATAAGGGTGGAAGTAAGAAAAAAAAGGAAGTTTAAACCACTCTTTCTTTTTTAAAGAAATACTCGGTTTGATTAAACCTCCACAAAACTGAAGCCAGAGAAACAGTAAAATAGGAATGCACAAGTCAAGTATTTCCACTTACCTTTCTTTCTCAAACATGTTTATGGTGCGGTTTGCTATAAAGAAGAGAAGCCTTAAGAATCATCATAGGAGCAGAACGCCGCTTGTTCATGGTCTGGTTCTCTTCAGATTTAACCATCTAAAGCTGTGGTCCCCGACCCTTTTCCGGCCTCACACCGGTTTAAATTAGACAATATTTTCATGGACCGTCTGAACCGGGCTGAGGTTGACAGCTTATATAGTCTATTTTCAAAATAAAATGCTACTACAAGAAATGTAATTTGAAAAAGACTAAAAACATCAGTAGAAATTTGTATGGAGATGATAAAGATTCAGTTAAACAAAGTTGTTGATTTGTAGAAGTCGTTTCTAATTTGAATAAATTCTATAAAGGAAAATTGAAATGATATTTTTCCTGCAGAATGCCATTTTAACACTTAATCAAGGCTCAGATTATCTTTCAGGACAAACAGATGGATCATATTTATCTTTACATAAATCCTCATTCATTGGGTATTTTTTTCTACACAAATAAACATTTTCTGAGCTAAGGTTTCTGAACGGATGTCTACCCTTTTCACATTGACGTCTGACAAAATAGCGAAAATGTGTAGAGTGACTTCCGGTGTTTGGGTTTAGAACGACAAAGCTAACAGCTGAACACTGTTTAACACAATTTTATGTAAATAATAAAAGGTAACCCAATCAATTTCAATAGAAAAATATACAATCTCCACTCTGAGACACGTATGCATTTACTTAATTTTTGAGCATTTTGATTGAAACTTATGTTGAACTGTATTTTCATACAAAAAAATAGGAATGCTTTTATTAGGAATGTTTTTTTTTTTTTTGACGGTTTCAAATTATTTTTCTCCTTGTTTCCCTTTATTATCCTGCAGGGATCAGATTATGATCAACACCAAAGAGGAGCTACGTCAGAAAATAACACATCAGTTATTAGTTTTTCTTTATGGTCAGACACGTTGAAATTGTCTGACTTTATCTATGTTTTTAGTGATTTTGTGAACACAGAAATGTAATCAACTTTAACTGGACAGAAAAGATCTTCTTCAGATCTACGTCTCATCCCCGTCCTGGAAAGCTAGCGTTAGCTTTAATAGAAGAAGAAAATCTGAATGACCTTCATAACCAGCAGCATTCAATGAAGTTCCTGTAACCTTCATCTAACTATGACGAGAAATAATCTACGAATGTTTAATATCATCCAGAGGATTTTGGGGACGCTAGCTTCAGCTACGTCAGACTTCTAAGGCATGATGGATAAATAAAGCACAATAAAATGACGCAAACGTCGTAAAACTGGTATTTTCTAAATATAAAATAAATCCCCCGTGTCTCCAATGTTGTCAGAGTGTGAAACAGTTGTGTCTGTCGCCGTACATCAGACAGAGCTTCTGCTACATGAGAACGACTCTCAATAATTCAGTACGTGGAGGAAAACTCCCAGTTTGGTCTGTAAACAGCAGCTTTATTGTTCTTTGAAGTTAAAGGCTCTATTTTAGTTTCCTCACTGACTTTTTCTCCCCGAAGAAACTTTACAAAAACGTTTTATTGTTTGGGTTTTGTATTTAGCTTTGAGCTACTAGCGTAGCAATCCAAGTAGCCATGCTAATTAGCTGCTTTAAGTCATGTGACCAAGATGTTGTGAACCGAATTTGGAAAACTAAACTAAGTTGAAATAATCTAACTTAGCGTATTTATCTAGATTTTTCTGTCTGCAGCCCGATACCAAGTGATCAAAAAGCCTGTTAGCTCTTTGCATGCAGCTAATACGGGTTGGGTTTTAGGTTTGTATTTCCTTCATTGCTCAAGGAGAGGTACATTAAACTGCGGATGTTGTACTTTATGACCCCTGAGAGGTTGAAAACCATCTTTTCTCTGACTCAAACTGTTATTGGTTATTTCTTCCTCTGCCGCAGATGAATCATCACCACATCCTGAGAAATCTAGAAATAGTAAATGATGCATTCAGGGAGAGCAGCAAGGCAGACACTGTAGCCCTCACACGCATGATCTGGGTAAGAACAGTCATTTTGGTTGTGTGAGCTTTTATATCAGGCAACAAGGACTGGAATAACACAATTAAAAAAACTGCAATGAAATAAGCATAAAATAGAATCCATACCTTGATTAATGTTTATAGTATACTAAAGCCATAATGTTACAAAAAATGTGTAATGATGGAGTCCTGATCACCCTTTAAAAATCTGAATAAAAAATGCTTTTCTCAGTCAGTTTAGATTTGTATTTTATTCATAACATTTTAGAATTAACAGACATGAGTGAAGACTCAGAGCTTGAAGAAATGAAGTCATATCTGCATGTTAGCGGATTCAGAACTTTGGCTTTCAGACCAAAAGCATCTGCTGAGCTCTGAAGTCTTCATTTCAAGGTCTGTAGGGCACACTGATGATTCGTTGCTTCATCTTGCAAAGCTTACAGAGGAACTTCATGATTCTGAAGTTACGCTTGTTCACAGGTATCCACAGTAGCACAGATGGTGAGGTGTAGGAGCTACATTCTGTGTATAAAGCTGCTCCTCTCTCCTTATTTAACCCTTTACCACCCACTACGATAAAAAACTGTGTTTTGGGTGTTTTAACATGTTCTTGTGGCATTTTTCTGATGATGGAAGACGTAAAGAAAATTGAGATCAAATTAGCATTTATAAGTATTTCTTTATTCTGTGATTAAGGAGTAGATGAAAAAAATACCAATTGAAAAAGAGTTCATTTGACTTATAGAAAAGCCCTTTACTCTGAGCTCTCAGCAACGGGGAAGGGAAGAGGGGCGGTGACGCTCTGCACTAACAGTCCCACACCTCAGAGTGAATTTTTAACAAACTCCTGCTGCTCTACAGAAACTATGTCCTAGAAAACGGCTCAGGGTTTTTCAGTGTGGATAAAAACGGCCTCATCATGATGAATAGAACACTGGGAATGCTTTAAAAAAAGATTAAATGATGATCAGAGTGGGTCTGTAAACGCCAGAGCTTTAGCTTTAGTGCTGATTCCGTTGAACCACCGTTACTCTTCAATCGTTTACACAATTTTCACAACTCCAACAGAATTTAAAGCTGAAAAAAAGCTGTTTTATGCTGATATCCAATACTTTGCAGTAGTGAAGTGTTGACACAATCAGCTGATTCTGTCACTGAGCTTTCAACGACTTTTTCTCTGAATCTGTTGGAATTACGTTAACTGCATAAACAGTTAAAGAGTTAGAGTAGTTCAAAGAGCAAATGTTATTTTGGTTACCACAGCAAAAGCAGAATACCATGTGCTCAAGGGATAAAACAGAACACTTTACAAAGATTCGCTCTTAAATGTGTTGATTTTAGCAGCAGCTCGTAGTGGTCATGGCAGGAACTCCACTTTGAGACACTTGTGCATTTACTTGATTTTTGAGCATTTTGATTGAAACTTTTGCTCCTTTATGATGCTGTTTTTTTTCCAAAATCAAAAATCCTGTTTTCTGGGACATAGTTTATGCAGAGCGACAGGAATTCATTAGAAATTTGCCTTTGAGTTATGGACGTCTCTAGCAGTCTGGTACAGTACGGAATGGTTCGATTCTATATTTTGAGTGTTTCCAGTGTAAAATAGACCCAATAAACAGTTCCAACCTCTTGAGGGTCCACATCCGTTGTAGGTCCATAACATTAGCGGTGCAACAAAAATGGTGAGCAATATCAGAGCAATCGAGTCGTAAAGTTTTGATCCAGATTCCAGGTCAAATGAGGAAAATAAAGACGTTCATGGATCTATTTGTCTGCAAGTGGATGTTTTGGGATGGAGCGGAGCAGGTAGTTTTCCTGTAGAAACTATACGCTGTTTTAAATTGTATTTTTTCAACTGCTCCTGATTTATCATGATTTGTATAAAGCAGGGGTCTCAAACTCGCGGCCCGCGGGCCATCTGCGGCCCGCAGGA
>NC_050527.1:19565471-19565864 GCF_002922805.2 Oryzias melastigma | reverse complement strand
TTTTATCCAAAATCAAAAATCCTGTTTTCTAGGACATAGTTTATGCAGAGCGACAGGAATTCATTAGAAATCTGCTTTGTGTTATGGACGGGATTGTTGAGCCTCGTCTCTAGCAGTCTGGTACGGTACGGAATGGTTCGATTCTATATTTTGAGTGTTTCCAGTGTAAAATAGACCCAATAAACAGTTCCAACCTCTTGAGGGTCCACATCCGTTGTAGGTCCATAACATTAGCGGTGCAACAAAAATGGTGAGCAATATCAGAGCTATCCAGTCGTACAGTTTTGATCTAGATTCCAGGTCAAATGAGGAAAACAAAGACGTTCATGGATCTATTTGTCTTCAAGTGGATGTTTCAGGATGGAGCAGAGCAGAGAGCTTTTTTGTAGTTTT
>NC_050527.1:19545190-19565388 GCF_002922805.2 Oryzias melastigma | reverse complement strand
GACTCCGCCTCCAGTGGCCCCCGGCTGATTTGAGTTTGAGACCCCTGGTATAAAGAGATACTCAGAAATACAATTTTAATCTTAATTTTCTTCATTAACGTCCTCCATCAGGAGAAAAATGTATGTTAAAAACACCAAAAACACAATTTTTATTTGAGTTTTTCAAACCATCAAGTTACATTTTGGTTTAGCAGGACAGTTTCCTTTGACACTGATGCTTTTATAACAAACATAATTGTGATGTGAAATCATTATAATCAGTCATCAAGTTGTAACTGAAAGAATCCAAGAAACGGGACCGTCATGAGCGTTTTTCCTTTTCTGCCAGATGCTAATCTGTCATACCACTAGTGATTGTGGTTGATATAACATAAAGAGTGAAAAGTGAGTCGTAGAAAGAACTATTAATGGGTTTCCTCTGGACACTTAAATTTATGCAAATAAGATTTATACAGTTGCCCCAAAAGTTATATTCAAGTGGTTCTGTCTTTACTTCAAAGTTAGAATATATTAGAGGTACAGCAATAAATTGGTAATCAGTGAAACAGCACCACAAATGGCTTAATTTAAAACCTTTTTTTTACAAGTATGTTGCATTTGTCCCTTTGTAAATAGTTTTGTTGGCAGTTTAAACAACGTTGTTCATCAGACAATGAGATCGCTGACATGCAGGCACCCACACTGCTCTGAATGATCAAACAGGGTTCTAATCAAAGCATCGTGGTGTTCAGTCTGTGCTCTGTGACCAGAGTCAGAAAGTGGGACAGTGGCTTTATTCTTCTTTAGCGTGGTCACAGACACTGCAAGGACCAATGATCACAGCCTACATCAAGAGGAAGATCCTGCAGAACAAAGGTCCAGGCTTTGAGTCCATTCTGAAACTGACTTGCATGTGCAAGATGGTGGCCTGCTGGCGGTAGTTCAAACATTTCAACATATAGAAATTTTTCAATACAGATACTCAATACAGATATACACTCACTGGCCGCTTTTTAGGCTCACCTGTCCAATTTTAACGTATATTCTATTATATTACATTATATTATGTTATAAAAGATTTTAAATTAGAGAAACATCTCAGCATTTTTCCTCCCCAACCCCTATGGTACCCCTCCAATTGTATAAGAACATATTTAGAAGGCTTTAGAGTTGACCAAACCTGTGTTCTTAAGGAGAAGCCATAGAGACTTATCTGCGTTGCGCTGTGCCGTGGAGGAGAAACTTATATATATATATATGGATTTAAGACCAGAAATTTACTCCGAATTTTACTTAAATTGTGGAAATCAAAATTTCATGTCTACTTCTTGTAATTTTTGAGTCATAGGGAAAATAAAAACAAATATGTTGTAAACTTCACACTTGAGGATATTCCCCTCCACTGACTTGTGTATTTCATCTCAAGAAACAAATTATTTGAAACTCCTCAAATAAAGCTTTTTTCCTTTTAAATCAGAGAAAGCTTTCCAGTTCACTTGCAGATTATGGCAGCCTTTCACACCGCACACCTGATGCTTGAGCCTCGATTTTGCTTTTTGATCAGTCGTCCTTTTTGACAAAGGAAGGAAAGAAGAAGCTGAAAAAGAGGCAGAGGCAAGAGAAAAGATCCTTATCGAATGCTCTCCACTGGACAATGAATTTCCCCGCCATTCAAATGTATCTGCAGAATGCTTGAGTGATTCATTACAGAAGATTCTCAAGTGTGACAATGGACCTCAGAAATAAGTGATGCTATCTTTTTGCTGATTTCATTTTCCTGATCCTCCTTATCCCCCTGGCCTGTGTACCTCTATTAATTAGAAAGTAGGGATTTCCACTCATCAAGTGATGGGTTTCATGCGCTGCTCTGTCACAAATCTCCTGTCCCTGCTATCTCCTCTCCCAACCGCTGGCTGCTTTGGAACCGCGCCTTCAACATCTGAAGAAGTCTTAGGCGGTTTTGGAAGTTCATTAAAATGTATACACTGATTATAGGGAACGATAAAGAAGACATGGTCTCGTCAAAACAAACTGTGAGTTACTTTTTTTTTTCAGAGGAAACATGATCATATCAGTGTTCAGTGAATGTATTTCTACAAACCTATACATTTGATTTCTTGATATTTTAGCACCATTAAATTCATTGAATTTTCTGATCTCTGTACTTCTCCTGCCATTTAGGAAGAGACATCATAGTCACAGCATTAACACTTTTCATGTCAGTTTTAGATGTTTTTGAAAGGAATGAGATATCTGATAAAACATTATTGTATGCTAACTGTATATATATATATATATATATATATATATATATATATATATAATATTGACTAAGAAAGTATAGAGTAGTTCTGTACATTGAATGGGGATATAAAAAGTAATCATGCTAACTGATTCTCTTGTTTTAACTTGCTGGATGACGGTGGAGCACTGTTTATTTAAGCAGAGTTCTGTAGGATCTAAAGAGTTTCTGTGTCTGAATTTTGCTTTAAGAATTGGTGGGACCTCTACTTTACTTGGTATGGGAAAATCCTGACGATGCGCATTACAGGATTTTTTTTTTTTTTTTTAGAGTTTTCCTTGTTTCACATGTATTAAAACTCACAAACTTCAATGGAGACCAGATCATCTACCTGAGAACTCAGCCCTAAATCCATCCATCTATCCATCTTCTTGACCGCTTCTTCCCTATCGGGGTCGCGGGGTGCCGGAGCCTAACCCGGCTACTGATGGGCGAAGGCGGGGTACACCCTGGACAGGTCGCCAGTCCGTCGCAGGGCCCCAATCACACACACATCCACTCTCACATTCACACCTAGGGACAATTTAGAGTCACCAATTAACCTATGAAGCATCATGAAGCATGGACGGTGGGAGGAAGCCGGAGTCCCCGCATGCACGGGGAGAACATGCAAACTCCACACAGAAAGGTCGCAGCCGGGATTCGAACCGGGGCCTTCTCGCTGTGAGGCAAGAGCGCTAACCACTTGCGCCACCGTGCAGCCCGCCCTAAATTCACTTGGATATTAAGAAACCAGAGTGGTTAGACAACTATCCAGGAGATACAAAGTAAAGCAAGAACAGTGATGCCTTAAGCCTGAGTCACATCTGCCCTTACAGGTGGATACGGAATGTCTGCAGATGAGAAGTGGGCAAACTTGGGCTTTTGAAATTATAGACTACTCAGTGAACCCGTAGACTGAAATGTTTTTGTACATTTTTCCTACGGGCATCCTATATGTGACAGGTCGTAACGAACTTATATAACATCTAAAGGTAAGGGTGAGTTAGATGTGGATTTTAAATTTTCTCAAACCCCTTTAAAACCTGCGCACTGCACAAGGAGCAGTTGTTCAAGTGATAAGTGCATGTCCCCTTGCATGCTCCATGCATGCAGCCTTACTTTCTGAAATTAGGAAATTGGACATTCAGAGTGTAGATTATGTGGACATCCTAGGGGCATCTTACGGGCACTCGCATACCACCTGCACATCCCGTGCATGCAGAATTTAAACGCAGTCAGTAAGGAGTCAGTACATGCTAACAACTGGAGTGTGTTGAGAGAACAGTGTATTACAGATTCACTGGTACGTCATAAATTCATGTAACATGCACAATCTTTACAAATACTTCATGATACTTTTACCCCATAAATGACAATGGTATGTTCTGTTTTTATAACATCCCTAGAGGTAGTTGCACAAGACTCAAGGCAACTACAAGACACATCTGCACTCCCTTTAAAATGCGGTCACTCCTCCCTACAACCCTCCATGGACATCCCAAAAACCTGCTGCACCAGTATGGATCAACTCCAGTACTGGTGTGATAACAAAGTACTTTAAAAAAGCCATCCATCCATCTTCTTCCGCTCATCCGGGTCGTGGGGGAAGCAGTCTAAGCAAAGATTCCCAGACTTCCCTCTCCCTGGCCACTTCCTCCAGCTCCTCTGGGGGGACCCCGAGGCGTTCCTAGGCCAGCCGAGAGTCTCTGAGTGTGTCCTGGGTCTACCCAGAACACCTTGATGAGGTGGTGTCCAGGAGGCATCCAGACCAAATGCCCAAAGCATCTCAACTGGCTCTGCTTGATATGGAGGAGAAGCGGCTCTACTCTAAGCTTTCTTCGGGTAACAGAGGTCTCTCTGGGTGACCCACCACCTTAACATGGTGGAGGGGTTTCAGTGCGCGAGTGATTTCAGGAGCTATACTGTCTGGGGCTTCTGCCCAGTAGGCTCTGCCATGGCAGACAGGTCCTGGGTGACAAACCAGAAAAAGAGCAGTTTTGAACCCCTTTATTCAACATTATATCAAAGATCCCATTACGTCGCCCAGATTGGCGTCACGAGCCCCACCAGAACCCCAGCCAGGCCTGGAGATGGAGGTCATCTGAGGCCCCTCCCATGGGCCCTGGTGAGGTCAAGCCCAAAGGAGTAATGTGGGATCACTTTCCAGTGGGAAACCACCTGCAGGAGAGCTCAGAAGGGGCCAGTGCGTTGTGGTTTGGGTGGCAGTCAAAGGTGAGTGCCACGGCAGCCCAAACCTCGGTCATAGAACTTAGCTTTTGGGACTTTAAAAAAGCCCATAACGGAAACCAAACTACAACAAATTTGGAAAATACTTTGTGAGTTACTATGGAGATAAATGCAATGTTCTGGACTTAGAAGGAGCAACAAAAATCAAGGAAAGGAGGGGATCTGAACTGTTTGGGACCAGAGCTTACTAACATTGGATTTGGAGCATGGTTGGATGTAGTTTCTGTTATTGCTCGGTTCAGCTTGTTTTAATTTGGGAAACTTCAAACTGACCTCGTGGATGCCTGAAGTTTGCAGAACAAAATCCCTTTCTCAGACCTACAGCATGTTTTACAAATACATAAAAACACACGAGCTGAAAGATTTGCCGTCATTTTCTTCATAGGAGCTTTTGGCTGTCCTCCGATGTATACTGAAACATCATTTGACAAGAGTGAAAGACACAGCAACCAAAATATTTTTGGCTCAAGTTTTCTGGGGACACACTGACTCATGAAAGTGACATTCATTATTAATGACAGCCAGCACAACTGAAATGGCCAACTTTGCTGTTGTCTCCTTGTCTAGAAGGGTGCTCGAGGGCAAAAACCTGCAATTAACTGCTATATGAGGGTGGCTATTCCAGACTGCGTTGACTCTTGTTAGTGGCATGACTGTAAAGGAATGGAGTCTGAACCCCAAAACTAATTATCCTCTCTTCTCACTTAAATGTGAAGACATTAAAGTTGATTAGTCTTTCTAATTAGGTTATGCTTTTTGATAGCAATAGTGATTTTTTTGCTTCTGGCACTTCTGTATGATAATCCTTTTGTATCTTTTTTTCATTATACTGGCCTCATAAAAGCTGGGAAAGTTGTGGGTGTAACGCATCTCCTAAACGTGATTCCTTAAAAATGTTTGGCATTTCTTTGGAGTTTTTTCAGCACGTGAAGTCCCACAGCCTTTGTGCAGAACAAAGGGAACAGCAGGTTGACTTGAACATGTTCACGGAGGAATGAAACCACTAGAGCCACTTAACCCAACATGCTGCTTTCAAATAACAGTTAAATCTGATATGCCAGCCCCTCTCCCCCCTTCCAAACAGCACACGAGGACATGACTGGGCAGAAAAAGGAGAGTCCTCATCTGTAAGATTAGGTTTGGCAACTCCACTCCTCTCCTCTGGATGTCAGATCAGCAGAGTAAATTATATTGAGATCCTCTCAGAGATGACAGATGAAATCTGTCTCTTTGGGCTTGACGTGGAGCTGCAGGTGATACATGATATGCGATAAGGCGGTGATGTCACGGCCGCAGGTGGCTCTCTTCTCCCCCGCCCCCTCCTCACACCCCTCTTGCTTCAGTGTAAAATGGCAGCACTGTGAGCGGCTCACAGAGAACTTTTATCTCTCCCCATCTGTGCGGTCTCAGGCGTGATGATCTTGGACTCCAGCCATCGCAACCTTCATGCCATTTAAGAAAAAAAGGCAGGGGGGGAGGGGAGGCAGGGAGGGGAGAAAAGAGGAGAGGGTAGGGGGGGTGGGGGTGAAGAAGACAGTCTTATCTGGTCTTTCAGTTTTAAGGCAGCTGATGTGTTTCTGCACATCTAATTTAGACCTAAAATCACATCCACACACCTCGTAGCTTTTCATGGATTACTCTGACATTTCCTTATGAGAAGATGCAAGCAACACAATTTAAATAATAAGGACATGGTTTTATTACGAAGGTTATAGTAAACATTTTGAAAATAATTATTAAAGACCCACACTAAAATGTTCTTGTGGCATTTTTCTGATGATGGACAACAAGTATTATGAAAATAAAGCTTAACAATGCATTTCAGATTATTTCTTTACTTAAATTGTTGTAAATCAGGAGCAGATGAAGCTTGTAGCGGTGGCGTCAAACATTTAACCTAAAGACAAAGCTTGTGTCCGAATTCCCCCACTAACTACTAAAAAAATATATGGTGTGAGATTATATAGTGCGCTGGATTTTAAAGGTAATTCGGACACGATGCTCACTACTTTTCTTTCATTTTTCTAAAAATTGGATATAACTTCTTCGATTTTATTAAGTGAAAATCAAATAAAAACGAACATTTCACGACATTTATTTATGACTCCACTGTGTTCTGATGGTGAAAATGTGGATGGTTTATTCAAATATTACATTTAAACACATTTTTTGTTTAAAATTATTTGACCGCAATGCATTGTGGTCTTTATGTGTCTATATGTGGTCATGACCTTCGATGTATGCTAGTTTTCACAAAGACTTCTGGGAAATTTCAAGTGCACTCGATTTGGAATTAGTAGATACGGGCAACACTAGAAAATGGAGAACGCACTTTATAGTGATTAGAGGGGGAATTCAGACACAACCACAGTCTCCCTCCGCTCCATTCTGATGCATCCACTTGCAGACAAATAGATCCATGAATGTCTTTGTTTTCCTCAGCTGAGCTGGGATCTGGCGTCTTGTTGCACCCATTGATATATATAACTGGATTGGCCCTCACATGACATACGGCGTGACAGACGTCCTGCATTACTATGCATGGAGTTTTAAAAAGTGAAAAACGAAGATGGGCTTTGTTACTTCACTGTGTCAAGTTTATTAAACCAGTCATGCCATTGGACTTCATCAATCTCCCTCCATATTTAGAAGCTGTTAATTTGACTGCAATGTAACAGTAAAAGGTGCAATTCCTGCATTATTTACAAATTAATCTTTAGAAATAATAAATGGTTAAATATAACACAAGATCAATAATTTTCCAAGCTTTAATTCAAACCACATTATGTGAAAATCAGTTAAGAAATGAGTAAGCTAGCGGGAGAGAGTCTTCAGAAAGGGATGATGGGAATTAGGGGTGAGCTTACTCCGCACCGACAGTCCCGCCCACTACTCAGAAGCAAATTTCTGATAAACTTCTGCTGCTCTGCAGAAACTATGTCCTAGAAGAGAACAGTTTTTTTTTCTTTTTTAAATAAAATCTTTGAAAATAGATCAAAGGATGACCTGAGTCAGAGTTTGAGGCACATTTTCAAATGTTCTCTTTTAGTCACTTTGTGTCAAACATTGAAATCATTTCTGCCAAAATTTTAAATCATATATTTTTAAATTTCCTAAAAAAATCTACAACGTTTGATGTGGTTAAAAACACAATTTCTATGAACATTTGTTCATAAGAGAAATTCTTGTGACATTCAACAATTGAGTCTTTAAATCTGCTTTTATCACAAAACATTATTGTTTACAGATAATATATTTTATATAGACAAATTTTTATGATTATTTCAAATATTTTGTTAAGAAATCATTCCTTATGGGATTTTTGGCTAAATTCTTTTGGGTAACTGTTAAACAGCAGCACAGTTTTTTTGTGTCTTCCAAATCAAACATTCTAATTTTTTTTTTAAGATCATATTGATATTTCACTTGAGGAAAAGGTGTTGTAGTTTCTATTTTTCTCATTTAAGCTGCGCATATCAGTCTTTCATAGTAGCAGCATCTCTGCTTTAGACAGAAGAATTATGTTTTTTTATCATCTAATATTTTTTTCATCTCCACTCATATTGGGTTTTTTATTTTCATTAAAAGAAATGAATTTCATGCTGATCAATAAAGGATTTTTATCAGGAGTCAGTGCTCGGTCTCCCCCTCTGACCACCAGCAGGTGTCATCTCCAGACTACTGACTGCACTACATCTCCCAGCAGCCCCGGCGCACAGTTCCTGGATGCTGCTCAGCTGTCTAAAATCTGACAATCACACACCTGTTTCTTAAGCAGCATATAGAGCCTCACTTAGTGTGACGTATTGTAGGTGCCATCCTGCCTGCATTACCGTTTCTATCTGGTTCTGGTCTTCTGGTTCTGACCCTGCTTTATCTCTCATTGCTTGCCGCCTGCCCTGACCCTCACCTGGACTCTGACATCTCTACTCTCTTCTCTGAAGCCTCCATGCTCGTTGATGACTTCTGTCTGACTCTGATTTGACTTTGTGGACTTGTAGCTGTGCTTAGCTCCTCTCTGAACTAATAAACCTGCTGCACATGGAACCAGCTGGCTATTGGCTGTGACTATTACAAAGAAGTGATAAGAGTTTTGTATCAAAAACTGATCAGGTCAGCAGTTGTTGGATCCTAACTGACAGTCAGCCTCCTTACACTCTCTGCAGTTGAACCCTCTTAGATTTGTTGTATAGTTAGGGTGTGTCGTGTGTGTAAAACCTCACCGCCGCAGCAGTCCTTCAGTCAGGGAATTTCAGTTGAATAAAAGGAGCCGTCTGCAGCAGTCTCAGTCTCTGCCTTTGCTCCTGGGTATGAGTTCCCTGCTTTAGAGGGCTGGGCCTGTGAAAACTGCTCAAACTAATTTAATGAGATGCACATTCAAAGTTTGAAGCCTAAAACCTGTTTGTGTTTCTTCCCCCTCTTGTGCAATGAAATGAGATATGAAGCACAAAAGGAGCAATCAAAATTTTGATGCATTTAAAAAAGTGAAGTTGGTTACTGGCTTCACCCAGAGCTGGAACGGAGGGGGGATGCGTTTTCTTGCCAAGTCTTCCTGAACAAACAGGTATGCCTGTGTTTTTTTTGATAGGGACATCTTCACGCTGCAGACACTGAGTGGAGCTTCAAGGACTTATCATTTTGAAATGAGGAAAAGTAAATATATGTTGCATGTCAATAATTAGGAATGCCTCGTCTTTTGTTTCTGTGCCGCCACTATGTATGTTGTTGTCAATGTGCCATTTTGGACTCGGCTGCACTTCAGAGATATAGAGGCTGGGCACGCTGTCGTCCCTGTATTGTGATACTATAGCTTTGCACAGTTCTTCTTTGCTAGCGGATAAACACATGAACTAACAAAAATCAACCCTCTGGTTTTGTCTGCCTTTGAATGTTTTCTTTAACTTCACAGATTCTCACATTCATTGTCTGAGCCCGCTTCATCCTGGTCAGGCTTGTACGACTGATACTTTAAAGGTTATTCCTTACAGTAGAGCAAGAATTCAATTAATTTCCACCATTGTTTAAGCAAAATGAGATGCGAGGGCAGCGCCAAGACGCAACATCCAGTTAAAAGGTTTGAACTACAGATAGTTTCCAATAATTAAACTGGATTGCAAGTTGTGTAATCAATTTCAGAGCTCCAAACAATGACAATCCACCTCCTGCAGTTACTGTGAGTGAGGCCCCCCAAAAAAGGAAAGAATTTGTCTGTTTGCAATGCCACAAATGGTGCTGCCGTAGAAGGTCTTCTCTAATTAACCTCCTCGTTGATAATGTGCTTAATTACTTTATGTTGTGATTTAGTTTCTTCCAAGAGGTTATTCCCTCTTTCAGATTGAAGAAATAATCTTACATGCCTCAGAGGCGCAGCGAGGAGAATGCGATGCCCCAGTGAAACGGCGGTGCACGCTGGCATCTGTGGAAAAACTTTGTGATTATCACCACGCCGACATCAATGGAAAGCGTTTGACACCTGGCCAAGAGAGAGGGCAGCGTGGGGCTGCAGGAACTTTGATTAAATGAGGAGAAAAAGGAGAGAGACGAGTATTATCGAGGGGAAAAAACTTTGTCTGATCACCCGACTTCTGGTCCTATCAGCCAGCAGACCTCTCATCACCTTCAAATTTCTTTCAGCTCATGAAAAGAGCTGAACAGAAATGAAAGGAAAAATTTAAACTCGCATCCTCAACTTTCTGATACCAAAAAATTCAGTATGTGATGACAGAATGAAACAGCAAAGCATCTGTGGAGCTAAAAGAAGTAAAAATTAGGGCCAGGAATCGATTAAGAAAATAATCACGATGAATTGACATTATTATTATTATTATTTTCGTTACAGTATTTGCCAGCCACTTATCTGCAAATAATCATAATATAAAATCACACACAAATTTGTTCATTTAGAACATTTATTTTTATTCCTTTGGACCCTAGGGTCTAAAGCTTTTCAATTTACTTCTGTTTTTTCAATTTGAAAGAATTCGTCCTGCTTATTTGATATCAATTTAATCAGCACAACCTCTCCTATGTGAATCTACCTTTAATTATTGTCATTTTTCCATGTTATATTCACACACTAGACATAATTCTGTCTGGAAAAATGTGATTTCTCTCCCAAGAACACTGCTGTTTACTTTAATTTTCCTGGTATTCTGTTTTACTTTTTTTTCAGTTTTTCCTTTTTCCTAATACATTTTCTTTATTATGCTTATTAAAAATAATAAAACAACTTGTTTAGGATAAGTTTGATCCAGCTGGATTTTAGGTCGGCTGCTCACAGGTGGGGGCGTGTCTGTCTTCTGTAACTGTGACCTCACGCGGTGTCGGGGGGGCGGGACTTTTGTGGAGAACTACAGATGTTCCTTAAGTTTTAGACAATTTTTTGGAAAATTTATGTCGGTTCCCATCCAAAAAGAAATAATGGTCGGTTTCTCACAGCTGCACAACAGGACTTCCGAGTCGCGATTAATAAATATTAACTAATTCATTATGTTTTATTAATTGCGCGAGTTATTACGTCAAAATTCCGGGCCCTAGTAAAAATATAGAAGCAGTTATGGAAAGTGGCTGAAAGTGAAGCGAATCAGCTGAATAAACCATTGCTGTGTGACGACGTGGGATTATTCAGAGATAACAGCACAAACACACATCTCCTCATATCTGTTTGTTTTGTTTGGGCAGCAAGGACAACACCTGCCGTCCTCCAGTTAATGGTCTTTTTAATTCACGGCTCAAACCCATTTAAACACAAACCCTTTCACAATTTTCTTAATTTCTGATGTCATTTCCACCCTATAATTACTCCTCTCTCCCTCATATTTATCAGTCAGTGTACCTGCAATGAAAATATAAGACCTTGACACCACTTTAGCAGAATCAAAATGCTATTTAATTTGATGTCTTTGGCCGTCAAACAACATTGTCCAAGGGACGTAATTAGGACAAAATTATCTTCTCCCCCTTTATTTTTTATTTTTTTTATTTTGAGGATATTGCCAAGACATGTGGGACCTTTATGATAAGAGGAGAGGAGAAAGCTTTTGAACACTGCTGCCCAATCTCTCACAGTTATTGTGAATGGCTTTCAGTAAAATTAATGGTGTGGGGGAGATTGGCCGTGGTGAAACAGGATGCAGATGTGGTTGCAGGGCATCCAGGTATAGGAAGCAGTCATTTCCTCCACGCCGCGCTCGTGCACGCTCACGCACACACTGACGAGCTGGAAACAGACGAGGCAAAATAGGAATTTGGAGCATTGTCATTGTGCTCCCTGCACTCCCACGGCTCGCTTTTTGTTATTTATGTATTTTGACCCACTTTACGTTGAGCAGAATGTGTTCATCTTCTAAAGGTTTTTCACACAATATGACTGCTTAAAGTGTTATTAGACTTTTTTTGGCTGAGAGAAATTTAATAGCATTATAGGATTTTATTTCTTATTTGCGGATATTTTATAAATATTCTTCTGAAAGGCAAAAAAACTGTCGTTATAGATATAAAATGTGAAGCCTCTTGTTCCATTTGCTACCACTTTGCTGGTCTGCACTGATCTATATGCACATGAGGAGGAATATGTGCACGACAACTGCTCCCAGCAGAGTGAAAAATTACTCTTGGGGAACAAACAGATTTTTATGAGGTTGTTCTGCTTCTGTGTACAGCCAGATTTTCTGTACACAACCTGCTATATGTTATGCTGTCAAGACTGTGATATTTTTTTTTTTCGGCTGCAAAGGAAAATTAATTGCGAAGAGGACTGAGAATTTGTTTTCATATTGGCTCGGTGTAGCTGGGTGCCAGGATGGAGAAGGACAGCTGTGGGGGAAGGCTGGCCGACCCGCTGCCTTCTGCCTCTCCCATGCCTTGCTGCACAGAGTCTGTGACAAAACAAGCCTCCAGGAATACTGGGCAAACACTGAGACTCGCACTGGGATCCACACTATTTCCTGCAGGAACCGTAGCCAAAAAGCTTCATACTTCCAACGCTGTCTCCTCTCCGTCCTCCTAATGGAATAGTCGCTCCCATCCTGAGTCCTAGATAGAGAACACTCAGGATCGGAAGCATTGCATCAGTCCTCAAGTAATGAATTTGCAAGAAAAAGGTGTTATTTCGAAATGATTTGACAACAAGAAAAAGGTCAAACATGTTGTAAGTGATCCGTCGGAGAGTGCTGTGACTGTACACGGCTGTCAAAGCTCAGCCAGCAGAGATGAGGCAGATATGAGGCTGAGGTAAGGAACCGTTTTCACACTCCCACAATTACAGGAACCGTCATTACATTGCTCACTCTTACTCAAATACAGATAGAAGCCCCCCAAAATTATGTGCAGGCTAGGAGGAGAAAGTGGCTCACTTCTGTTTGCTAAATTAATCGCTTCCTAAATGGCTGCAGGCCAGGCAAAGTTAACATTTGCAGTTTCAAAGGTTTTCAGCGCTTGCAATGAGCCATGAAATTACTGCATGCCGTCGAAAATGGCAGCTGATGAAAAGCCCAAGGAGCACGTCCCACAGGCAGGGAGAGCTGGGAAGCAAAATCTTAAACACAAAGTCTCATTTCTGATTTGAATCGTGGTGAAATTCAGCACCAAAATCAGAGAATGCATGAGCTCCTGTCCAAAAGCGGGACAAGCTGTGACAAGACAGAGGATGAGCAGCTGGTCGCTACTTGGCAGGCGGCGCCGTCGGTCCGGGGAGGCGAGGTGAGTGCAGAGGTGGGGTCGGAGGAGTGAGATGATGATGTTGAGGTGAGATGCTGCAGCCAAAATGGACTGACCCAGATTAGGTTTGATTAAATCACAGGGGTGATGCTGCAGGTCTGCAGACACCGTAATTGATTATGGCAGAACAGTTTGGCTCACATGAACCCGACTAATTCAGGAAAGCCACTTTCTGAACTGTAAAAACATTGTTGGACAGTCTCTGCTTGCCCTCGGTTTCATTTTTTTTTCTGTTGACAGAAATTCTTCTGGCCATTCTCCACAAAGCAACTTTCCGTTGGAATTATTTTACACAAAGCAACTCAAGGGAGACATTTTAAAACAATATTTCACTCCAAAAAATTAATTTTCAACATCAAACCAACAATTACTTTTGCCAGTTTCTCCATTTCTGAGTCCACTTTCCTCTGAAGCTTGCTAAAAACAAAGCTCTGCCCTCTCTGAGTCCAGGATTTCTCACTCTGGCCTTGCCAGCCGTTCAAAAAATAAATTCTACTTCACATATCAATGTGAAATCACAGAGCCTAGCGGATACTTTGGACTGGAAAAACCTTGACCCATTTTTCAATGTTGGAGTGACCAACCAATTTAGAAGCCAATTTGATTTTTTTCAAGTACATGGGATGGATGGGATTTGAAATTAGATTCTCCGTTAGTTCCTATCTAGTAGAGCTGGATGATAATCGTTTGATGTCATGTGTGTTTGGACTGATATATTTTAATGCTACTCAGGATAAAAATATTCACGACATTTTTTGAGTAAATTCAAACTGCAAATAATCTGGAAAATGTTTTTTTTTTACAACAATTCAGTAAAAACAAGAAAGAAACTCCTGATGAAAGCAGTGAAAATGAGGCGTTTGACTCCTGTTGTTCATGCAGTAATAACATTTAAAGATGGTATAGCCCTCCCATTAAACATTTAATACTCTATTGTGCAGGTCAAAATGAGAGTTTGAGAAAAGAGGGGCATGTTGGTAAATGAGAGCTTAATTAATTAAAGAATGCATTACGTTTTAATGGGGAAGTGTTAACTCTCACTGTAGTCTCATTAATATGTGCCCCATGGGGATTCTAATGTCATTGCCTCACCAGCAACCTGCTGGCTGCAGGTCTGCAGGCTGTTTTATGGCGCTGGAGATTGATGGATGACAAAGCAATTAATCGCATGGAGGACAGGCCTTTCTGTGTGTGTGTGTGAACAGCAGCAGGACAAAGGATTCTTTCAATTCTTAAGTGAGGAGCTAATGCCATCCATCAGACTATTTCTTTTTAATTAATAGAGGGACGTGTAGAAGTTTTGGTGGCATGAAAATTTTGTGTTACCAATTCGTACAAACAAAAATTTTAAAAACATTTCCGTTTAATTTATGTCTTGACATTTGTGTTTTTTACACATTTATACACATTTGTTTCGAAATACATCATTAATCTACTATGTAATTTAAATATATTCATATTAATCTGATCCAGTTCACATACTGTAAATGTATCAGTGAAATACTGAGATTGTTAATATCATCCAGTGTTACATGGATTCTCTAAAGGAGAAGTTCTAACTAAAATGTTCAGATCATTAACATTATAAACATTGTTCTGCTTCTCCTGGAGGACGTTTCAGTTTGGACACTAGGTGGCGATCATGCTGTAGCAGTTCATTTTTATCAAGAAGAATAAGCAAAGAACGAGCAAAAAATTGTGTTTTAGGCCACAAATGGTTACTTTAAAAATGTTTCCTTTAAAAAAGTTTGAAAAATTCCCTCCTGTGAGTTTATAAAGATGTTCATTTAGTCAGGAAATGTCTGTTTAAGTCGAGCGTTAGCATTAGGATTGAAATAGGAAATTCCATTAAATGTTAGCATCAAGCTAGTAGACTTTAGCTAATTGTAATAAAGAATTAAAAAAATGAAAATATCATCATATTCGAAGTGAAGTGATTTATGTAGCATATTATTATTTTATGGTTTGCCTTGTATCAAATGTTATGATAAATGTCACATTTCATATTAAATGCCATAAAATGACAAAATAAAAAAACTTAAACTTTAGCTCCACATTGGATTAAATGTATTCTTGTGGCCAATGTAAAGCAGAAAAAATACTATATAATACTAAATCATATAAAAAGGTTCAACTATGAATACAACATGTTTGTTGTGCAAAATTAAAAAAACACAATAAACCAAAAGAGTGCAGCTGAAAAGAAAACAGAATTGTTTTTGCAGATTTTATTTTCCTCCACTGATTTGGACTCCAGTGAATGTAAGGACAGGACAGAGAAAGAACAATGGGCCGTCTGAATCTGGCATGAACAGAGTTCCTTCTGTGAGCTGTTGTAAAGCTACTGCTGTTGATTCTGGCATCTTTTGGAAAACTTGAGGGTTTGTAATGCAGTGATCATGTCAGATGAGTCTCATCCACACACCTGCTGCGCTCCACCTCTGTGCTGCATTCAACGGTATAACAGAGTCTGGGGTTTGGGACAAAGACACAACCTGATGATGAATTCTAAAGCTGGGCATTTTAAAAAATAATCGCTTACAAAACCTAAAAAAAAGAAAAAGTTGGAAGAAATAGCTGAAACTGTAAGTAGGATTTTGAAGCTGCTCAGCTTTTGCTCTAAGAATCACAGAACAATTACAGACACTGTGAGAGACGACCCATGAGAACAAAAAACAAGTTCCTTCTGGTTCTGCCAGGATGGAGACAAACGTGCAATGTTCTCACCCAGAAAATCTGCTCACTGATTTGTGAAGATGATCTCCACTGATTTCAACTTCAAAGCAACAGTCGAGATTCTACACGTAGTGAGAATATAATGAACAGGATATCACCACTACTTAAGACACTGTCACCACTTCATTGTTGTAGTTTCTGTGACTAGTGTTGCACTTCTCAGGGATGTCTCCATTCCATGTTTGTCTTTCTGAGACCACAGCTGTTTGGGCAAGAGCCAGAAACTAACTTGAGTGTCTCTGGTATGTACGCCTATTAGCCTTCAGCTGCTGGACTTCACTGACTGATCTAGAAGACGTTTCTCTGCTTCTTCTTCTTCAGTTGCTGATGAGAATTCAGGGTTTCTGTGTGCTGTCTGCTTCAGAATCGAGACAAAAAAGTACGTCCAGGAATCAATTAAAAAGATTAACTAATTAATCACAAACTGGGAAAAAATTAATCGCATTTTTTTTTTATTTACAGTATTTGCTGACCACTTACTATCTGTGAAAATGAAATCACACACAAAACTGTACATTTAGAACATTTATTTTTAATTAAAGCTGTCAATTGATTTAAAAAATAAATCAGAATAATCACACTTTTGTGTTGTGATCAAACACTATTAATGACAATGTAGGTAAATTTGATGACAATATGAACAAAAACAGGCCAGAGGGAAAATGTTCCTTCATTTTTATTGTGGGAAATGTTTTAATTTATAAAGTGTTAACCCAGAAGTGTAAACTGTGAACACAGAACACATCAACAGTAAGATGAGCATCTCTGTACTCCAAGAAAACAGAGATGCTGACATACAGTCATAGGACATGGACCTGCACACCTAAAGAAAAAAAGGTTTTGGTTGTTCCTCTAAATCACAGCGCCGAATGCTTTAAAACAATGTTTTCTTTTGGAAGAAAATGTAAGAGCTGAACTTTCTCTCTAAACTGATGATTTATCTAACCTATAGTGACGATCAGAATATCTGCTGCTTTTCTTTGCCGCTACAGTTGAGGTTTAGCGGCGCTTGTTGTCAAATAGACCGCTTTTTGTGAAAAAGTTATCTACTAAAGTACGAATAACTGCGTATTTATTTATTTTGTAAATAACCATGATATAAGAGGGAAAAGGCAGACCAAGTTAACGTTCACAGCCCTACATAAAAAGGTAACCAGTGAGATGTACGTGAACAGATCCACTGCTCCTCAGAACGGTTGGCTGGTGTCTTCAGTGGGGGTCTTGCTGTGGTTCGAGGGTGGGGGCCTCTTATTGTCAGTGTGTTTTGTCTGATCTCCTGGGAGTGATGAGAAAACAGGATGGTAGATGACAGAGCAGCGGCTCATCCTCCAGTCGTCCTAAAGAACAGAACTTCGAGGATCTGCATGAATGAGAATATTCACAGACTTTAGGAGCTGCTCAAACACTCAGATTTAAAAGTTGAAAGTTCTCTGCTGCTATTTGCTCCTTTTCTTTTCCACATACACCCGAGTAACTCATAGGTTGGAGTCAGAAGTGGGTAGTAACTCATTACATTTACTTAAGTAACTTTTTTGATAAATTGTACTTGTGAGAGTTGTCATCCTACGACTTACTCTTTACTTTTACTTGAGTACAACTGTGAGAGAAAAACACGACTTTGACTCAAGTACATGAGGCCTTTTGCTGCTCGTTGGCGTTACTTTTGACTAGAATAATCATAATAATCTAAAATGATCCTGTGGTGAAAAAACTTCCCCCTTAGGCTCCGTAATGTCATGTGACTCCTTGTTACCAATCATACGAAGCCAGACAAAATCTTTCCGCGGCATGAAACGCGTAGGGAAATCACCCCTATCAACAATGGCAACAACCTTGTTAAAAGATGGATTATTTCATTGTTTTTTAATTGAATTATTCTTTTATGACAGAAATGGGATATTACTCATAGTTACTTGAGTAAATTTTGATCCAAGTACTTAGCTCAAGTAATTATTTGGATGCATATTCTCTACATGAACTTGAGTACTATTTTGGTAAAGTAACGATATTTTTACTTGAGTAGTTTTTTTGAATACTCTACCCACCTCTGTCAGCTTTAGTAAATCATGCAAAATAATAATAAAAAAGTGAAATAGTGAACTACGGAGCAGTTAAAATATAAATCATGTCAATGCGATAGAACAGTTAAACCAGCCGCGTTGACAAAAGTAAAACTCGTCTTAAAAAGAGTTTAACCACATGCAGAGAAACAAACACAAGAATCTAAAAAATAGGAGAATAAGAGGAAGGATTGTTTTTAATATTAGGCTGACTTTTGTAGTTTTGGTTTTAAAAAATCTAATGTTTTTGTCTTGTTGGTACCACACAAAAAACCCCATCAGCTCTAGTATCCCAGAGAGAGAAACAATACGAAAGTTTCAGCTTAGAGTTCTGAATCATCAGTGGAAGAGCAGCTTTTGGAATTGACAGTATTTTCCGTATTTTGTGGTAAGTGCTGTTGAATGCAGCAGATATTCTGCGGGGAGAAGCCCACAGCATGTGCAAACATGTTAACATGAACATTACAATGCCACGCTGACTGGCCAGCAGCCCTCTAACTCTCTGCACCACTTGAATGTTGTTGTTTTAAGCTTTTCCCCTAACCCAGTTGCTCCAATGCTGCCATTTTCTCTCCTTTCACTTCTAATTACCGTAGCCTCCCAAGAAAGTCCTCTGTTGCTCCATCTGTCCCCTCAGCCTCTCTCAGAGATGCTATAATCACCTTGCATTGCAGGGCTCGCATGGGAAAAGACTACACCCCACACAATACTCTCTCAGATATAGAGCCGCTACTGGATGCCAATCCCTCACAGGGGGTAAGCTATAAACACTGGCCGCAGCCTCGTATGGGATATGTTCAGTGATGTGGGCTGAAATGGAGCCATTTCATGTTACAGATCGCCCACACAGCCTGACAACACTGATGCCAAACAGGGTTTTGTATAAAGTATTTGTGACATATGCCCAGAGCGCAGACGGTCCATCAGTAGCTCACATCAAAATGGCACTTAGAGGATGAAGATCTGTCTTTAGAGAAAGATGGCATGTTTGTTCTTTGCCATCTGCATTTGCCATGTTTGCATTAAGCTACAGATTGTATGTACGTATGGAATACCTTGGTGGGGGGCCTGGAAGGGAGCATGCTAAAGACCCACGGATGGTGTTTTTAGTGTTTTGAACATGTTCTTGTGACATATTTTCTGATGATAAAGAACATTTAAAAAGAAAATTAAGATTAAAACTGTATTTCTGAGTATGTCTTTATTCAAATAATAATGAATTAGGAGAAAACAAAAAATCCAGTTTTTAAGCGATTTGGTTTGTTCATTAGCTCCATTCTGATGCATCCACTCACAGACAAATAGATCCATGAACGTCTTTGTTTTCCTCGTTTGAGCTGGAATCTGGAGCAGAACTGTAGCAACAATATTGCTCATCATTTTTGTTGCTCTGCTTGGGGTTATGAGGGGCTGTAAGCCATCAGGAAAGAGGTGGATGATGGGAAGTGTGGGAAGGATTACTCTGTGCCAACAGTCCTGAGGGGGACCTGGTTGCAGACAAGATGGCCGCTGAAAATCATTAGCCAGAAGGAAGTCCAGAAGTGGAACATCACGCACACACACCTCGCGGGCCACACATTTAGGTAGAAAAATATTCTTGTTTTTATTTAAAAATATAACCAGCGACCCTAAAAGTTACGTTTTGTTGCATTTTAAGCTTTGACCTTTAACATTTGAGGTGTCTGTGTAAAACAAGAATACTCTTTGACATACTGGAACTCAACATGATCCATGTGAATTAGCTGATCTGCAGAGAAGAAGGGTTTTGCTCCAGTAAGCAACACTTTAAAGTGGCTTTTCAACGAAATGCAACATATTTCCAATATACAGTTTTATATTCTTGCACAAAACCGCTTTTCTCTGCGACAGAATGAGGTGATTCACGTTGATTGCGTAAAGGACTGAAGCTAACTGCGGTCACACATAAACAGTGCTCTGGCGCTAAAGCAACACTGTCTAAACATTATTAAAAGCTGAACACTTTTGTTTTACTTAGAGTGTTTACCCTCTTTTGACAAATTTTAAGCTAATTGCGAAACTAAAAGTTTAAATAAAAGTGGCTACAGCTATAAAATCTTGTGGGATTTCTGTTTCCGGCTAAAGATTTTCAACCACCATCTTGTCTGCAACCAGGTCCTCCTGACGGTCCCGCCCAAAACTCAGAGGTGAATTTC
>NC_050527.1:19544297-19544615 GCF_002922805.2 Oryzias melastigma | reverse complement strand
TGAAGCTAACTGCGGTCACACATAAACAGTGCTCTGGCGCTAAAGCAACACTGTCTAAACATTATTAAAAGCTGAACACTTTTGTTTTACTTAGAGTGTTTACCCTCTTTTGACAAATTTTAAGCTAATTGCGAAACTAAAAGATTAAATAAAAGTGGCTACAGCTATGAAATCTTGTAGGATTTCCGTTTCCGGCTAAAGATTTTCAACCACCATCTTGTCTTGATTGGCAAATCCACAAAATCGGATAAAAAAAAACCTGATCAAGACATCCCAGGTAAAAATACTATTGTAGTTTAATTATATATATATATGTGT
>NC_050527.1:19538616-19544281 GCF_002922805.2 Oryzias melastigma | reverse complement strand
GGGGGGGGTGTAGCCTTTTGTTTATTCTCATACAGTATGCCCTACAGCTTGAAATCCCTCCGTTTGATTCAGCTTTCACACCCAGGTTGACACCTCCTAACTTCTCATTTCATGCTTCAGCCTCTGCCTGATAACTTTCCTGTGTTCTATTGTTGGCCACTGCAAAGTTTCTTGTAGAAGTTTTCCTGAAGCTAAAAGCGAAAAACTTTCCGACTGCCAGAGAGCCTTCTCATCTCTGGCAGCGGAGCAGTCGGGGGAACTCTCAGATGGCGACAGCCATCATGAAAGGGCTGATAAGCCCGTGTGGTTTCCACTCTGATTGTATGTTCATCTTGTTCTGATCCGGGTGTGATTCTAAGCCCCTGTCTTACGCTCCTCCCTCTCGCTGTAGTTGATCTTCTGCATGTCATTGAAATCGTCTTATAGCTGATCCAGGAGACAGGGGAAAGGCTGCTTGTCATTCTGCTGTTGTTGACAGAAAAGTTCTGCTGTCTGCTCCCTGTGTCATCAGCTGGTCAGTTTGCCATTAGTGCGTGTTTGTGTTTTTGAAGTTTGCAGAAGTGATCAAATGATATATGTTTTACAGATTGAAGCACATAAGTTTACATTTAAATGTAAGTATTTTCTGTTGTAGCATGACCTTTTTAAAGCTATAAAACCACTGTTGTTATGTATATTTGAGCGCTGAAAAGCTCCGCGCTAACGCTAGCGGACCAGCGGTTATTATGATGTCATCAAACAAAAGTGACGTCCAAAATATGAGACACTGTTTTTTCAGTTTAGTGGGCTAAATGAAGGGGAAGGAAGAGGGGGAGAGTTTGGATTGGGCTTACTTTGACAATGTCATCTGCTATGGACCAACAGAGCTGCTATGCTGGTGGAGATGCTGTCACTCTCACAGCTGAGGGATTCAAACACCTGTAACATGAAAAACGGAGCAGAGAAGACAGAGGACGGATTTCTGTGGACAGAGGGGATAAACTGGGGGGTCATGTTCCAGGACTCTGGAAGTGAAGCTCCTGAGCTGGGGAGAGGTGACAGAGTACAAAGAGAGCTGAAAGGTTTTTTCCACTTCAGAGGCCACTGCTCCTCCAGCACGCTTATCAAAGCTTAATATTTGATTTTAGCGGACCGTTTTTCATTAAAAACACCATAGCCACTGTAGAAGTGACAGACCCAGGAAAGGGGGAGCACACGCTCGCTTATACATCAACCCCCTCCGTATGCACAGGGAGGGGCATAACCTGCTCACCAGAGTGTGCAGGCCCAACAGTTTCCTTCACTTAACTTGACATTTACAGCGGCACCGTCTGCGACCGGGCCGGCGTCTCACATCCACATCTCCCCTGCAGTATGCACCGCTGAGTGCTGCGGGTCTTAAATGAGATCCCAGTGGGAAAACAGAGCTGGGGCGGGGGCGGAGGGGGGCAGAGCGGGAGCACAGTGTTAGCCACTAATGAACAATTGTATAATTTCTATCAAAAGCAGTCATGAGGCCCGCTCAGTCTTAATCGCATCTCTTCTAAATACTGTCATGATAAAGTGACTGTTAAAAGAAAGGCGGGAGGGGGGCAGGGATGGGGGGGTGGAGCTGTCAAGAGGGGGCCAGAGTGGTCAGGAGAAGTGCTAGAAATGAAAGTCTCTTGCCTTTATCTGCCATTTCCTGCTCCCTTCCTGGCTACATTAATAATCTGTAAGAGCAGAGAATGGCACGCGGCCGCCAGAGATGAAACACGGGCGACAAAATATCAACTTCCTGCTACAAAACTCAAAGCCATTATTAGAATATCAGACACAGACAGTAATTAATTTCAACTTTAATTACTTCCACTGTTCCTGTAGATTAGATCGCAGGTTGGAGATGGGTTATTAAAACAACCAGGGAAATCTGGGGTATAAAAATGTTAATTTCTTCAACCTCATCACTTAACCTGCTTGTTGAGTGATGCCGCTTTATCTCGCTGCTGCACGCAAACGTCGATATGATGTAGATGAGGACGACACTTGATGAGTTTAAGTGGAGGCTGGACGGCATCCAGCGGATGGAAGGTGTGATGCTATCATGTTCTGATGAAGTTCTGATGGTTATCAGAACAAAACCAGCTCTGAAACGACGAGAGGAGCAGACTCAAACCGGGATTTAAAGGGTAACCAAACCCCAAATCAACTTGTTTTATCCTTTTAAATGAGGCTTTAAAATTGCAGAATTTTTGACAAATTAAAATAAACTTGTTTAATTCTTGAAAATATCGTCAAAAGCCGTCTACAGGTTGAATTAAGCTATTACAGTTGAATTCCGTGATTGGTTGAAGCATTTTAAGTCCCCCGTCATGATCTGCAGCTCCAATAATGATAACAGTCCTGTTACCCACCCCTCTGACTGGATTTTAAAGGGACCCTACCATGATTTTCTTCAGCCTTTCAGAGTGAACTATATCCTTATATATGATCATATATTACTTTTGTACCACTAAAAAATGAATTATTTATAAAATATTAGTTATATTTTGTGACTTGTTTCCTACCCGGAAGTAAAACGACTCGATTCCTGAAGCTCCGCCTGCCGCTGCGTGCGGCTCCAGTTCATTTCATGATGTCATCCTAGAGTCTGTGGCACCATGTCTGCATTTCTCCCATGAAAATAATCCCAACTTCTTCAAAGATGGATGCACATACCATATATCTGCCTTTTGTAGGCCTGGCCATGCTTCACAGCTTCGGGGGGCTCTTAAAGGAGTGCTGCGCCTAAAGTACCAAACACATACTTGAGCTGGAATTTCTTGAAGACAGGACACAACTGGAAGATATACGGTATTCTGCATCTAAAATGAAAGTTTTTTTTGCTGACCACCACTGGATAAGGGGAGAAATTGAGTGTTAGTTTAGGGGCGGAGCTGTCAGAGCAGATTATTCCTGGATGGAGCTGTTGGCATCGTACTTATGTAGTAATCTGTTTTTATTAATGTCATGTTGTTTATTGTTCAGAGTTTTATTTTGAAATGTGTGGGCGGAAACTGGGTGTGGCTGGCGGATACCGCAGGGGTGTGGGAGAAGAAGAAAAAAAGGAGGGAGAGGCTCGTGTTGAGAAGGACAAGGGATTCGGAGGTCACTCAGTCGGAGGTCACTCAGACCGAGTTTGTACCGAGGGAACGCGAGTTCAAGCGGGGATTACTCGGACTACGGCGGGGAGAGCTACACCGTTAAGCTAGCAGCAACTAAACTTTTGTTTTTTTGGATACAGAGTGAACAAAGTTTTGGCATTTATCTGTAGTCTTTTTTCGTTTCTTCTGCTGCTATTTTCTTGTGTTTTACATTCATTAATATAAAAGGGAAAATTGTGAAAGTCTTGTGTTGTAGTTTTTTTTCTCCCATTAAAAAAAAAAAGATAAATAAATTAGTTATAGTTATAATCAGTTTTTTTTTGGAAAACCTCTTGCCATATAATTTAGTATTGGGGAATCATATCTGAACCTAGATTGTTGTTTTAAATTGGAATGTCCTTTTCACCCATTGTCAAACCAACTGTGTGAGTTTTGATTAAATCAACTCTTTTACTTTAACGAGCAGACTGGTGAAAGGGTTACACTTACGTCAGCACATTTCCAACCGCTCGTTTTCGTGGGTATGGGAGGGGCTGCTGCAGGTTTTTAGAGGATTACTCTTAAATGCATGAACGGATCAAAATGCCGCTTTGGGGTTCTTAATTGTGAGGAATGAACAGTAAGATGCATTTAAAACCTCAAAAAGTAGAATTTTCATAATAGGGCCCCTTTAACATGTGGGCGGAGTCAGCCTCCAACTTCCCTGTTTGGTGACCCTTCAAGTTCCAGCAAACAGAGAAAAACAAATACAGAACTCCCTGAGTTGTCACAATTGCTGTATTTTACAGATGAAGACACTTAGTGACACTTTACAGTAAGTTGTTGTGGATTTATTCATCGATGAAGTAGGACTTTGAGGCTCTCGTTGGGTTCTGGTCTGTAACAAACTAAACCAAATGGCTCTTTTAGCGATAAACCAATGCTATAACCAATAGCTAAGTTCCCCGCCCTCTTTTCTCAGCTAATCACAATCTCATTTCTTCTTTTAAATTCACGGACTATTCCAGACAGTTTTCCTGGCCTACATTCAGCATCAGCATCTATTGGCTCTGGGGTTTTTATATGTATAGTCCAGCCTTATCCCACCAGGATAAAGACGTCATCTTTCCAGAGCTAAACGACCAAAAGATGATGGACATTTTGTATCACCAATAAATCTTTAATTGCATTCCTAAGAGTTCTCCTTATTGAAATATTTTTACACACGCATTTAGTTTCTTTTGCTGAAATGTTGAAGTTTTTTTTCTCTGAGGACCCAACTATGAAGCATCCATCCATTCATTTACTGTACCAGTTCCTGGTGATGGGGTTGATGGAGTTTACCCAGCTGCTGTCAGGTGAAGGTGGGACACACTCTGGATGGGTCACCAGTCCATTACAGGGCCACACAACCTCACACTCCCACATTCATGCCCGAGGGACAATTTACAATCATCAATTAACCCATGAATCATGTTTTTTGGACTGTAGAGGGGCTCAGGAGAAAACCCACACATGCACGAGGAGAACATGCCAGCTCCACACTGAAAGAACCCAGCAGGGGTTTGAACCAGGGCCTTCTCACTGTGAGGCGAGGGTGCTGACCGCTACAGCCTCATGTACAACCCCACAGATGAACATGAAGCCTTTAACAGAGAACTCTGTCGTAAAGGTCTGACCTTCTACACAACCAACAGATTTTAAGATTATTAACTTCTATGAAACATTTCAATCAATGTTTAAATTAGAAATTGAATAGATTTAAAGCTCGCAGCCCACATCTGTTGGCTCAGCTGTTGGACAGGACAAGTTAAAAAAAAAAAAAAAATAAAGAAATTGAATAGATTTCCAAGTTAGATTTGATGATTAATTTATCAGTTTTAAAGAAAGACTTTAAATATTAATACCTCCTTCCTCACATAACACGCCCGTCTTTAAAAAGATAACCCATGTTTGTCTTTTTTATATTCTTACTTTTTCAGGCAATGAACTGCAGAAATGAATGGAAGTTCTGCTTCAGGATTAAATATATGAGCATAAAAGTGACAAAAAAATCTAAATGTTTTTGAAACTGCTTAAAAAATCACATTATTTATCCTTTTCTCTCAACACGGTATTGACCTCAGAATATAACAATAATTTGTGCGTGTGAAGCGTTTTTGGGATGTATTGTGGAGTTGAAATGTCAAAATAATTTTTAGGAATCAACATAAATAAAAAGGACAAACATCTTTAAAGTCTTTATATTGACATTTAATAAAAATGACTGCAATTTAAGACTTAAGAGATTTTTGTGTTTTTTGGTTCCTATTATATCTGAGAAAACATCTTTTTTAAAGGTAGCACATTTAAGAAAATTTTAATATACAAAAAAAAGTAAATAAGAGCATTTGGTGAGCGTGCAGCAAATGCAATGAGCAGCTGAAACAAATTGCAGGACTTTTGTTATTTGATTTAATGTTTCCCTTTTTACAGAGTACAAGCTCCCAGATCTACTCAACGAAGGTTCCTCAAACAGCTCTCTTCAGTGCAACGTTAATTCTAACAACACCTTGTGTTCAATATATGCATAAAAATGTCTTCCA
>NC_050527.1:19534258-19538506 GCF_002922805.2 Oryzias melastigma | reverse complement strand
TAAATACAGAGTACAAGCTCCCAGATCTACTCAACGAAGGTTCCTCAAACAGCTCTCTTCAGTGCAACGTTAAGTCTAACAACACTTTGTGTTCAATATATGCATAAAAATGTCTTCCATGTTCAAGTTTTAACATTTCTACAAATTGGGCACAAAGCAAACAGAATTGTTGATTATAAGAGGATAAAAGATAAATCGCTCCAACCTTTAAAAGGCAGAAGGTTTTTTTTGTTTTGTTTTGTTTTTTAAGAAAAAAGCATTACTTTTAACCCGGATTTGTATATGGAAACACAAAACTGTGTTTGATAAACGCTGCAAAATCACAAGCTGGGAAAAATAAAATAATACTTTGTGGTATAAAGCCTAAACTTTAATTCAATTCTGTTAAAAATGGTCAGAAAATAATAAAAAATCTTTTTTATTTCTTTTACTTTTGACATTTTTCTGCATTGCAAATGTGGATTTCATGCTGCATGAAATAGAAAAACTGTAATTCACATGCATTTGTAACTGATACGCATTTCCTTTATTCAACACATTTGAGCCAATACTCAATTTGTGATTGTGGATTTAAAGTTTCATTTATTACATTCTTCACATTTATCCTCGTGTGGTTTCTCTTATCTTTTCCCAGATTGTATGATAAAATGTTCTCTCCAGTAAGTAAACTCGGCGTCCCTCCTCTGAACTGAAAAAAGGTCAGAATTGTTTCAGTGCATCAAACCTTAATGATGCAGTTGTGTTACTTTTGTGAAACATCCATCTTTAAATTGGTTTACAGTAAGCCGAGCGACTGAAACGACAGATGCCAGAGATAAATCTCCAGTACTGAAAGTGGATGTCAGACGGAGGGGACAGTACTCAATGACGAGGAGGCAGAGGGGAATGTTTAAAAGAAGTTCCAGAACAAAGATAAAAGCAAGGATGATGTTATCTGCAGGATTGAAGAAAGCGTTTCAGCAGTAGGATGACCACAATCACTTCATCAGCTTGACTCCACCCTGCACTGTCCTTGTCTTCCATCATATGTGATTTCCTCTGAGCTCCACAGTTAATTCTCAGTCGGTGAGTCGGCCGGCATCAGCAGAAAAGAGTCTGGGAACTTGTTGATGGTTTTGAAGACCAAAGCTTCAGACTTCAGCTCCAGTGTTTATGTTCTTTGATTTACTGTCATTTTTTTATTGTTACACAATCAAGCAGCGTGAGACGCTTTTCATCTTCAGAATCTACTGGAATTATCGTATTAACTGTTGAAAAGTTACAGTATGTTAAAGATTTTGTATTTAAGCATCAACAACGATAAAGTTGTCGACAAAGTCCCCCTGTGGCAGTAAAAATAAAAAATAAAAAAACAATCCCAGTAGTGTTTTAATTGGGATTATGAACTTTTTAACAAAATGCCAACAACCTAAATGTCTTAAAAATAATTTTTTTTATGTTGATCTGAAGCCTCTGTTTCCAAAATCTCCTCTGAGGGGGTGTGGCTTTTGGAGCTGACCCCCCCTGACTGATTATAATAGTTCTGTGTGTCACTAGTGTAAATCTTCATCGCTGCTCCATAAAAACATCCATCAATCTGGGTAATGTCCAGCCGTATGGTTCTGATCCAGATGTCAGCTGGACGAGGAAGTGAAGATCTTCATGGACAGAACTTCCTCCAAAATCCTGATTCCTTCCAGTTGACCAAAGACTCTTTTAGCTAATTCTCCAATGTTTATTGACTGTGATCAATACATTCAATCATTGGTTTCTCAGAGTTCTTGATAAAATAATCAAAGCTAACATCCAAATGCTCTTTCATTGATTTACAATCCTTTCCAACTGCGGTCAAATGAGCCGCCGTTCACATTTCCGTGGTCACATCAAGAAGCTCCGTGGAGTCTGGTGGAGATTTTCCAGCGTTCTCAGTCCTGCTACCGTAAGTATTGGATGAAACTCACACCAAAAATCCAGTGATGCTGATTTGACCACAGAAATGTGAACGGCGGCTCATTTGACTGCAGTCAATGTGAAGATACCATCTTCTCTTCTCCAGAACCTGAACTAGACACTAGGAACAGATGAGGGTTTAGTGCATGTGCAGCAGAGCTGTTGATGGAAAGAAGATCATTCATTCAAACAGAGTCTGTCCAAGACAGTTTGATTGATTTAAAAGGAGAAATACTCAGAAATTATTTTTTTCTTTATTTATTTTATTTTATGAGGAAAATGCCTCACAGACATGTTAAAAACTCAAAAAACAGGATTTTCATCGGAGGGGGACTTTAAAGCGTTTATCATGACTGAAATCATCTTTGGGAATAGAATTGCCTAAATGTGTCGTTTTTCAAACCAAAGCTGCTCTTGCTTTATAATTTTAAGACATTTTTCAGTCCAGATTTGAGAACAACACTATGCAGAGTATAGCAGAGGAAACATGTATCTGCAAGTCTCTATATGTGTAACATTTAAACAAAGTGCATCTTATCTAAAAATAGTTTGACCATTGCCAACCAAATTTGCCAAAGAAACAGATTTCAAAATCCTTTATTATTTTATTTATTAAGTCTCCAACATTTGCTCATTTTAAGCCAGGCTGCAGACTTCATGCACACCATGAACAGAACAAACAAGGTTGAGTATTATTTATGAGGGCCAGCTTATCGAGGTGTCGAGTGCAGAGTAACTTATGCAGACAGAGCAGCCACATAACGTCTCTGTTCTGAGGAAACTTTTCTCCATTTCCTGTGATCAACATCCGCGCCGAACAGCATCTTCTGCCCAACAAGCTTATTAGTAAAAGCTGCTGAAGCTGCTCAAATCCTGGTCCCTGCTGGGCCCGGACCGCTGGCAGAGCCCAGATCCTCAGACAAAGACGGCCCCAAAACTCTCCCTGATCGCCACGCTCTGCAAACACCAGAACATCGCTGTGCTGTTCTGTGAAGTGATCAGCAGATCGGCATGATGGCTGCTCACGCTCAGCATGAACCAGTCCTTTCTCTTATATGCCACAAGACCTGAGAGTGGCAGCAGAACACCCATTAGAAAACTCTACACAACACTACAAAACACATTTTAAAAGACTGTTTCAATCACTTCAGTAAAGTTAACCACAACGTATTTGTGTTTATAATCATTTCTCTGTGCTTGATTTATTAGGAATGTCAAACATAAGACCTTTGTTTGAGTCCATGCTGCCTCTTTGAGAACATCAGGAAAACACTACACATGTAAAGCAACTGCTGATTTGGAGCAGATCAGTGAGAGAAGATCACTAAAAAAATATATAACTAAAAGTGCTAAAATAAGACAATAGCATGTGCAGCTGTCTGACTTTATGCTAATAAGCAGACATGGGTATAGTGGACCCTGATTTAGCTTTGTGGACTGTTAGCTGAGCTTAAATCCTGTTCTCCTGTCTGTACTAAACAAAGCTGCTGCACTTGGATCCAGCTGTCTGACCGTCAGTGAAAATAGTAATATTTGTAAATGTCAATGCTGAAGCACAGTGTTAGTAATTTCAATAAGTCAAGAAAAAAAAAGTTGGCAAAAAGATGAGTACAAAGTAATAAATAAAATTTACTGTAGAATAAGAAAAAAAACCCAATAATTTAAAGAATAAATTAACATTGTTAATGTTTAGTATTTCTGATTCATCACAAGTCATCCTGATGAGTAGAGTTCATGTTAGAGTTTAGTTTATCCATTATAAATGTATTTAAGCAAAGATTACTTTGATGCAGATGTATTTATCAAGATGTTCCTAAGTACATTACTCAGTAACTTGTTAATATATTCCTGTGGGTCAGGATCTGGTGGTGGAGGACCCAATACAGTTGAGACAGTTAATAAAATAATTCTGCATTTGTGATGCAAGAAATCTGGCATGGATGTACTCTAGAATCCTCTCTTTCAGAAAATCACGTTAGCCTCAAGAAAATCCAAGACTTCAAAATATAAATGTATACATATGGGGAGGCTCAAAGTCTTTATTAGAAAAATCTGTCACAAGAAGATGGCGCAAAAGCGTGACGACATGCTTCATGTTGTTGAAGGGCTTAAATCTCAGCTAGAATCCCTTTGATTTAGACTTTGATATAGACTTATACCATGGTGAATACTTGACTCTGATTGGCTAAAGGGTTTGGATTTAAAAAATGAAAATGGACGGTGATAAAGCACACCTAAAAAGAAGTTCCAGTCACATGGCACAAATGTTCTATATCACTGCACTGGCCTAAATGCAGTTGGAACCCCCCCCCCCCCCCC
>NC_050527.1:19522710-19534219 GCF_002922805.2 Oryzias melastigma | reverse complement strand
GGCAGACAGGTCCTGGGTGACGAGGTGCAACAACCCTTCATGAGTAGAAATATCAGAGATCCAGATTCGTCGCCTGGATTGGCCCCACCCTGCAGCCAGTCCGAGGGTTGGGGCTCATAGGCGAGCGCCTGGTGGTCGTGGCTCCTCCCATGGGCCCTGGTCAGGTAAAGCCCGAACGAGCAATGTGGTATCACTGTCCTGTGGGCCCACCTCCAGCAGGAGAGCTCAGAAGCGGCCGGTGCAATGTGGTTTGGGTGTCAGTCAAAGGCGAGTGCCTCAGCGGACCAAACCCCGGTCATAGTATATCACTTGTTAACATTAAAAAGAAAAAAAACATGTTGTCATACCTTATTCTACAGTTTATCACAACAGCAAGACAGAAGAAAAGACATGACTGATTTCATCATTTCATTTAACCTGTTTGGTTATTTAGATCATTTTAAAGAGACTTTAGTTCTTTAAAATAAACTTTTCTTCATCATCTGGACAAAAACAAGTGGTAAGAGGGGAACTTTCTCTCTGAACTGATGCTTTATTTAACCTATCATGATGGTCAGCATGTTGCTTTCCTTTGCTGCTGCAGTCGAGGTCAGTGCAAGCTCGGTTGCCGTTACCATGCCAAAGCGTCACACCACATATCAAATTGTTCTTTTTTTAATGAAAAAATGATTTAAACCTAAAAATAACAAGACTACAGTACTAAAAAATTACAGAATACACATTTCTTTCCTAAGTGACCATGGTATAGGCGTGAAAATAACCTTTGCATCATCAGAAATCAATGCATGAGCCGTCTTCCGCTTCACATTGGACGGTTCAGGCTTCCATGTCATCCGTTTCTGATAATGTACACTTCGTTGGGCATTATCCTATGCATAATATACATATGATAGTATTCTGCGTAGGTACCCCACAAGTTTAAATACTGAATTGTGTGCATGTATTGTTGAGACTGGGGCAAATAGACAACGAATATATTTGTAATTACTGAGTGTATGGACGCCATCTTTACAAATGGCTGCCATTTGGATTTTTCTTGTGGCTATTATGCTTTCATGAAAGAGGGGATCCAAAAGTACATTCTTGATAAATTTGGTGCTTCTATCCCAAAATGTCTGAAATATCAATCTAATCGGCTTAGCTAATAGATCAGGTTCGGTGGTAGAAATGTAAACAGTGAATAAATAGATTTAAACATGACTAAACCACGGAAAATAAAGAGAAGACAAAGAAGATGAGCTGACGAGGGAGAACTGAAAACCAGATACTGAACGGTAATGAACAGAAATGAAGAGACCTGTGGTTGATCCTCATTGTTACCCTGGTAACTTAAAAGGCCAACTCCGACATGACCAGAAAAATCACTGAAACACCAAACTAAACTCACAGGCCTCACGTCTGTCGTTACTTCCTATCCCTCATTTACCAAGAAAGCATTTTAATACGTTTTTCTAATTTGCATGTCTTTTCCTTTCTTCTCTAACAACATGTGATGCAAGCTACTGCCTCAACGCTCAACTATTACATCACGAATGTCTTTGGTTTACTTCCTCCCTATGATCCTCTGGATGTTCACACTTCAGTGAACCGCGTCTGTGTTTCCATGCAAGTAATCTGAGACCAGAATGCATTGCTTTGGTTGGGAACAGAGGTCAGGTGAGCTTTCACAGCAACCAAAAGAAGCAGATCATCCATGGAAACACTGTTTCCTGTCAATGAACTCTGTTGTGATGCTGTCCTTAGATTAATTATGTCTATGAGGGAAGGAAATGTAGTTCGTATTTTATTGTAAAAAATGAAAACTTCATAAATAACGAGCATGCATCATACTTTTATTTGCCTTTTTTTCTAATCTAAAATAACAAACTGATACCATAATCAGCCGTCGCTGGATTTTTTGTGTGAGTTTTGGTGAACTGGAAGGAGAAAGAATCAGGATTTTGGAGGAAGTTCTGTCCATGAAGATCTTCACTTCCTCGTCTGAACTGACATCTGGATCAGAACCATACGGCTGGACATTACCCATGTGGATGGACATTTTTATGCAGCAGCGGTGAAGATTTACGCTAGCGAGACAGGAGGGATCAGGGGCGGAGCTCCAAAAGTCACGCCCCCTCAGGGGAGATTTTTGGAAACAGAGGCTTCAGATTAACATGAAAAATTTATTTTTAAGACATTTAGGTTGTGGGAAAACTTCATAATCACAATTAAAACACTACTGGGAACGTTATTTTTAAATAAAATAAATTCTCATAGGGGAACTCTTTTGACCTATATTCAAAACATTTCTAGTGCTCTCTTAATTTTGATTATGTAGCTTTAAACAAAATTAACAATAATAAAAAAAAAAAAAACCTGTGTTGTAGAGCAGCAGTAGATCAATAGAAATTCACCTCTGATTTGTGGGTGGAGCCACTGGCGTGGAGCATCCCCTGCAGAGCGGAGCAGAGAACTTATGACGCATCTGTGTGTTTGTTTGTCACAAATATGATGTTTTTAAAAAGGTTTTTATTCATCTGCTCCAAAGATTTGAATAAAGCCATAGTCAGAAATGCAAATTTAACCTTAAATTTCTTTATATGTGTCGTCTATCATCAGAAAAATGCTATTATAATATGTTAAAAAGACAATTTTCATGGGAGTGAATCTTATATAAGAACTCTTTGTGAGAAAAGCAGAAGGTTTTACTGCTTTTTAAAGCAGAAATTATTTTACAAAATGTGAAATAACTCTGAATGAGGGTTGATGTTTAAACATACATTTAGATTCACATTTTTTAATATTTTTGTTTAGGACATGTGCTTTAGATTCTGTGGTCAACCCTGTAAATGCTGCATGAGCCTCACATGCGTAAATGTGTACAGACACATGAACTCTTTCACATGAACAGCAGAGGCTTCTCTAACCTGTTTGCATCAACCGCTACCATGAATCTAACCAGATTGAGACATTTCATAACTTCATGGCGATGCATCTAGACGTATGCTTTTTAGCTAGCGTTCAGAAACTCCTCACAGGTTGCTCCCAGCAGCTCATTTCAATAAAACTTATTTGAGTTTGAAAAAGACTTGCTGCTTTTTAATGCAAACCTTTTTAAAGTGGAGGATGTGACCGAGCAGTCAGACTGCAACAAAATGAACCGACACAAAGAAACACCCGAGTAAACAGTAAATGGTTCCGAGCAGACTCCGGCCTGAGCCGAGGAAAACCACGACCTGCAACAAATTAAGGTTTTTTGTGGAGATCTGAAAACGCTGAAGTGTGCGTGACATCCGTCCTCCAAATGTCCAGATCCAGCTCTCGAAAAGGAGACGCCTGATGGACTTGGAGCCGGGCTTGGAGGAATGTTTCCCTCCTCTGTTTAAACAAAGCTTGAGATAAGATTTAAGGAGAATCTTAAAGGTGATCCAGCTGCCCTCTTCCAGGCTTCAGAAGAGCTGTAATGAAGACGGAGAAAGAGGATCAGAGAGCCACCTCCAGATCCAGAACACGCTCCCTCTCACACTTTCCAAGAAACAAAATGTTGGAAAAAGCTGTAAGGTAGGGCGCTTTCAGTGGAAGAAATCCCTTCTTACAAACGTGTGGTTTAGCTGGCTTTTCTGTTTTGCATTTGGAAATCATTTGTTTGTCGCATGAAAAACCCTTGAAGCACATTTTAATAATTACTCCTTTTTAATCATTTCTCATCTCTGGAAAATGCAACTTGTTTTTTTTTTAATTGCAAATAAAAACCAAACCTGAAAATAAAAGTCAACCAGCCGATTACATGAAACATGCAAACAAATGCATTTTGTCATTTTTATCAAAAGAAGACCTAATTAATTTAAAACATGTTTGACAAAAAAAAAAAAAAATCACATTCCAGTTAAAAATGTATTAAATCATCACATGGCCTGACGGAGCTTGTAGCTCCGAATAATCCAGTGAGAGGCAGAGACGGCTGAGGGAGAGGGAGGAAATAATTAGCAGAGAGAAGCGATTGCACTAATGAGAGCAGAATTTGACGAGGATTCTTTCCTTGACCGCCATATTCCTTGGCTGTCCGAGAGGGAAAAAAACAGTCTGATTTATAATTATACTCTGCAATGCGCCATGAAATAGTTATTGTGGAATACCTTTTTGAAAAATATTATCAAACAATTACTTTAATTTTTCCCCCTGGAAACTGTTGCACATGTTCTTCCTAAAATGAGATGCTGCTGCCTGTCATCCACTGCTGTTCATGCAGATGAGCTCTCTCCTTTTTCCCTTCTTCTTCCCTTCCCCAGAGTCTCTGTTCCGAGGGATGCTGTGGCAAATAAAATAATACTGTGATAAAACTGAAATATTTTATGACAGAATGATAATCATTGCAAGCATACGTGCCACTGATATGGGGGCTGTTTCTGCAGGGGGAGGAGAGGAAATAATCCTTTTTAAAAAATGAATCTCAGTTGAATCACATCAGAGGAAAAAAACTCAAAGACAGTTCCAAGATGAGCCAACTCCTGGAGAAAATGACCTCCTCGTTTTGGTGATAAAGTTCTAGCCAAAATATGATATCAGCCTGCGACGTGACTCATTAGAAATGTGTGTATGGCGTGGAGGCAGCTCTCCCTATCTGCCAGAGCCTGGCTTGCTGACTGATAAGAGGCGAATGCAAATGTCCTGATAAGAACTGAATGCAAATATTTATGATATGATATTCCCTGGGAATTATGTTGGGATAAAACAAAGTGTATTATTTCCCCGTGATTCTTTCAGGTTCGCCAAATGTCCTTTTTTGCTTTTGGAATTTGCATTTCTTCAAAATTGATTGGGCCTGCGTATTATGTTAAGCTATTTGTTTGCTGAGGATGCTAATTAGTTACTGTAATTACGCCGATGACAGTTGCTAAATTGTTTTTAAAGCATTACAGTGTGTCTGTGCCAGAAGATTGCAGTACTTATTTTAGGATTTAAGCATTTGTTGGAAACACTCCCACTCTAAGGCCAAAGTGGGAATTTTTTGAACTACAAAGCAACCATTTTCCAAGCAAAGACATTTGAGAAAATGCCTGTTAATTTGCACTAATTGCTGGTCTGAGTGTGTTGCGCGGTTTCTTCTCCAATCGGGGAAATGTCACCGATAGTATGTCTTGGGGAGGGATCAAATGGGCCTGAAACACTTTAAATACATGCGTTTGTTAGCTTTGTACTCTCATTTAAGGCGGACTTTTAATGTTCTCAATCACCCAAGAAACAAATTGCTGTTGAAGGCGCATTTGTAATTATGGTTCCCAGTGTAGCCTATACTGACTTTCAAGTTTAGCAAACATTAATTAGCATGGACACAGGCAGTTGGGTGTTTTAGAGGGCGTTTCATGTGCAGCATAAACAGCAAACGGACCACAGCTGCTTGAGCTGTCTGCACATATTTCAGAAAAATGGGAGAAAAGCTCAAGAAAGAGCACAAAAAACCAGCCAAAAAAAGAAAACATCAGGAAAAAAATCAAGTGTAATGAGAAGATCATAACTTGTAATCTTGTTTTAATAGAAATAAACCGCTTGGTCGTTTGTAACTCGAAATCTCACAGTCTTCTGCGCTCAGCCAACAGAAAAAACATTTACATGAGCAGGCAAACGGCTAAAACAGTTTTTATGTAATCTAATGAAATAAAAACAGCAGCGATTATCTGTCTTCAGATAACAAAGATAGTCTGCTCGTCGTTTAATCACCGTTTGTTTCACTTCTAAACTGCTTTCTGTGAAGATTTCTAAACTCTCAACGGTCCACAGAAAGATTAATGTAATTAAGACACAAAATACTGATGCAACAAACACAGAACACCAGTGTATTCATTGTCACCTCATCATGAAAATGAAAAACATTTAAGACATTACACCTCCTCTACATTGTGGGACCCCATGGGCAACAAGCCTGGTTTACTTCTCACGCGTAATGCTAGGAGTACATAATTGGATTTACTATTAACATAATTGGACATGTTGCCCTGGATATTCCCCCGTGAAACACTCTGGTCCTCTAAACCTTAAAGAAGATGCTGAATGAAGACCCCGGTCCCGGGAGTCGCTCTTTGTCTCTCTTAGTTCACACGACTGTCAGGAGCTCACAAACTTAAGATGACAATATTTAAAACTAATAATTACCACAATACGCAGTGCTATTTTCCTTATTTTGTCAGGAAGCTGCACAGCCTCCGACTGTCAGCTCTCCTCATCCTGTCCCCTGCAGCAAAAACAGACACGAAAAAGATCTTCAGCTGAAATATTCTAGATCAGGAGTGTCAAAATCAGTCGCACAGAGGTCCAAAATCCAAAACACACCTTATTTCACGGGACGAACAGGATAAAACCTTAAAACTGTAACTTTTTAACATACTTATGAACTAGATATATAGCATTACCTGTGATAATGCTAATGTGAACGCTGTGAGCTGAATTTGGTTGCTGAAGATGCTAGTGCTGATAGATGAAGATGCTGAAGCTGATAGCTTAAAAAGCTGAAGCTGATAGCCAGTTAAAATATTAGCTAAATGCCAAATTAGCCTAGAAAACAAACAAAAAATAATAATAAAACTTAGGTTAGCCAAAATAGCCAAAAAATGTAGATGAAATGTTAGCTACTCTCCAAAACAGCCTAAAAAACTAAAAAAAAAAGCATAAATTAGCCAAAATAGCTAATTTAGCTGAAAAAACAGTAAACTTCGAAATAGCCTAAAAAACTAAAATAAAAGCCTGAATAAGAGCCAAAACAGCTAGCGTGTAAATATTAGCATAGCTCCAAAACAGCTAGCGTGTAAATATTAGCATAGCTCCAAAACGGCCTAAAAAACAAAAAAAGAAGCCTAAATTAGCCAAAATAGCCAGCATGCAGCTGAAATATTAGCTAAACTCCAAAATCTTAGTAAATGCCAAAATAGCTAAAAAAAAAAACTAGCAGAATGACAATTTTCAAAACTTTAAAACTTACTTTTTAACATAATTATGAATAATAAAAAGGCAGGAATATTATTCCAAAATAAATCAACTTAAACCTTAAATAACTTTCAATGTTTTACTATCGATAAAAATATATTTTGTCTAAATTATTCAAGTTAGAAATAAGCACAAGATAACATCGGGTCATTGATAATAATAAAATAAAACAATCTGGAGGGCCGGATAGAATTACCCAGAGGGCCGGGTCCGGCCCCCGGGCCTTGACTTTGACACATGTTCTAAATCAACTGAAGCTGCAGCATCCAGATCACACATCACTAATGGAGAAGTTTGGGACATTTCTCACGTCACGTTTCCTAAACATCCAGCCTGAGAATTCCCGCTGCATGCACCCCCACCCCAACACATATTAGATGCACCCCCCAGTTACTCCTTAATTAACACCTACGACAGCCACAATAGAACGGTTTCCCCCGTTTTCAAATCCCTTTGAAATTACGCAGGATTAAGAAAAGTTGGTTGCTAAATTGATGTGTGCATCTGTAATTTAATTTCATCTGAGGCTATTAATTAATAAGGTGCCTCCTTTAATAGTTAATGTATAATTGCTATTAATTAAAGAGCAAGCCTTGATAAGGTGGCTCCAAAATCAAAGAAAAACAATCAGCTTTTGGAGGTATGTGTCTTTAAAACGCCTGTTTGCATTAGCACTGATATATGCAGAGTGATTTAGGAAAAACAGAATATATGGATGGAGGGAGAGAGAAGGGGGGAGTAGTTGACATACATTGGGAAATTAGCATGTTGTAATTAAGGGATAAGCTTGTTGTAAAATGATAAATAAAGCCTTGAATCTGTCCCCTCCAGTTAGGGTTTCTCTTCTTTCTGATTGCACTGGACTTTTATTCCATGTTGAACAGCTCAAGATTGTTGAGTCTTCCCAGTCTGATGAAGTAGACACACTTCGGAACATTTAAAGTGTTGTTTGTATTTTCTGGGGCATAAATTGACCCATTTCAAAGTATGAGTCTTATCTTACAATAACTTTTAAGACAAAATTGCTGGAGGGAAGACTTTTTGTTTGGATTTTTGCAATCAAAGTGTCTCATGAAGAAGACCTAACAGGTGATAAGTTAAGAAAATGTTATTGGAGAAGTAGCACTAAAACATGTTAATGATGTTTCTCTGGTTTTTGCTGAGCAAAAAAGGCCTAATTTTAAAGTGGTTCTCAGACTAAAGGAAACATTCTCCTTCAGTTACTATAACTAATCTCCAAAGGACTTTTCACTCAAATTTAAACATGTCCACCATGAAATGTCCAAAAACGTATTTAATCAACAGAATCTTTAAAGACTCAAATCAGATTTTGATCAGGGCCGAAAATCAGTAAAAAAAATGAACTAATTAATCACAACTATTATTTTATTTTTTTAGTTACAGTATTTGTCAACCTTTTCTTATCTGCAAATGATCATAATATGAAATCACAGAACATTGTACATTTAGAATGTTTATTTTAAACCCCTTGGAACCTAAAACTCAGTTTTTGTCTACTTTAGAATTTTCTGTATTTTCAATATCTGTTTGCTTATTTGGTATCATTTTAATTAGCACAACCTCTCCTATTAATCATTTTTCCATGTTATTTTCACACACTAGACATAAAATATTGCAAAAACAGAAAATTCTATCTGGAAAAATTGGATTAATTTGGCTGTGGAAACCCCAAAAATGTTTAACAAACTGTTTTTACAGCATAGAATGAAAGTTTTAGTTGTAATTAAAAAAAAAAAAAATAACATTTGTCAACAAACTAATCAAAATGTTCTTGAATGACAATACAAAAAAAAATATCCAGATGAAAGTCTCAGATTCCTTTGGGCCGCATCTATTTCAGTTGACAGAGGAACATCACAGACCTCACAGCTCCAATGATGTCATCTTTCTTATGTGGCTTCAGTCTGCTGACACACCATTTATAAGAATGGTATGATATATAAGTTTTATTAATACAATAATATGATGTTTGATGTACATGTCTGGTCTGTCTGTGTGGCTTCAGCTTCCAGGTCGTCTAAAAAATACGAATTTCTCTCCTAATAGTACTGCACCATTTTTCATGGAATTATGTTTTTGTTTTGTCTTTTTCCTCATAAATTTTCTTTATTCTATTGTGAAAACTAATAAAAGGGTTTTTGGAGAAGTTTGATCCAGCTGGATTTCAGGTCAGCTCAGCTGGAAACTGCTCACAGGTGGGGGCGTGTCTGTCCACTCTGAGCTAACTTTCACAGTGAACCGCAGAGTCTCCGCGATTTTTAGACAACGCCTGTGCTTGTAGAAAATACAAGTCAGTCCCCATCCCAAAAGAAAATAATGATTGGTTTCCTTGTTGTTAGATTTCTATTAGCAGAAACCTCCGTTTTGCTCCGCCCCCCCATAGCGAGTGTGCTCGCTGCTCTGCTTTACAGCCGTTGGATTGACTTTCGTTCTCCAACTTATTTATCCAAAAACTAGAAATAAATGCCATATTATTTCTTTAATGTAATAAATGTCAATCACAGAATAAAAAAAAGTTTACGTTTATTTTAGACAGAGTTTTATCACGCTAATCTCACAGCTGCAAGGCAGGACGCCTAAGGGCGATCAATAAATATTAACGCGTTAATTCAGGCTAATTAATCACAGCCCTGGTTAATTCAGGCTAATTAATCACAGCCCTGATTTTGATCTATTCAAAGCGTTTCCATTCTTCTTTTAATTATGATTATGCCGTTTTAAGCCAAAATCCAAAAATCTGTGTCTTTTCTGGAGAGAATCAGGAGTTCATTAGAAATTCACCTCTGAGTTGTGGGCGGGACTGTTGCCGTAAAGCATTCCCGACCCCCCCTTTCTTGTCATCCATAACTGTGACTCATCTGTCTACAGTCCCACTAGCTTACAGCCCCTCGCATCTCCACGCTAACAGTAGCGGTGCAACAAAGTTTAGATCTGGATTCCAGCTCAGACGAGGAAAACAAAGACGTTCATGGATCTTTTTATCTAAAAGTGGATGCATCAGAATGGAGTGGAGCAGGGAGCTCGTGGCCCCGCCCACAAAACAATCATTTTCACACTGCATTTTTTCATCTGCTCCTGATTTACAACGGTTCATTAAAACGCCACAAGAACATGTTAAAAATACAAAAAAACACATTTTCATCCAAGTGAGTTTTAATAAGAACACATCCTTTGTGACAGTTTGATTGCACTGTCGTCTTGTTTAAAGGAGGCGTCAGGAGCTGAAGAGTCTGAAACAAACAGAGCAGGGAGTCACCGTCACCTTGGTTCAATGTGGCAAAAAAGCTCCAATCCACTCACAAGAACAATTACAGCATATTAACTCCTTGTCAGTCAGACCTTTAGGAGGCGATACATCTCAATTTATTTCCTCTCCACAGTTTCTCCCTCTGCTCCTCTCTCCCCAGACAAGCAGGGATGTGTGAGGAGTCCACAGGGAGCGGTGGAATATTTCATTCCGCCAGCGAGGCACCCGGTGGGAATACGGGTTGAGACTGAGTGAGTATGTATCTCATTAGTTCAGTTATGTAATTTGGAGCACTGATAATCCTCCAGGACTGCCAAGTTGCACACCTCAGAAACAAGAGTCTGAGTTGTCAACATGCAGCCAAGTACAGGCTAAGCTGCTAATTGGTGGCTCTGGTAATGTGACTGGTAATATAAGCTACAGTCCTCTATGGTATTAAGTGTAAGAACTGCAGAGTTACTGGTAAGTGACACAGTATATCTGCTGCATGGATTTCAGCTCCTGAAAGAGAAACTAATGAAAGAAAATGAAAAATGAGCAGTGAAAGGAGTTTCACTTCAGCCTGATCATGACCTCCTCCGGTCTTCTGAAGCTTCATGACCTCCTCCGGTCTCCTGAAGCTTCATGACCTCCTCCGGTCTCCTGAAGCTTCATGACCTCCTCCGGTCTCCTGAAGCTTCGAGCTTCATGACCTCCTCCGGTCTCCTGAAGCTTTGAGCTGCTCTCGTTCATGGGAAAACCATCATTTTCATATTAAGGTGCATTTTGTTGGACAGGAAAATGAATGCTATTGTTTAAACACAATGTCTGGCTCCAGATGCCATCCAAAAAACAAAACACAGATTCAGTGCAATCACACACAATAACAAAATGCTCACAAATCATTGTTCTGCCATTGATTGCATTTACTTGTTTTGTATGTGTTAATGTTTTTCTTTAATGGAGCTTAATATATAAAATTAAAAACTTCATATTTTTAAAAGTTTGTTTCCAGGAAGCTCCCGTCCTGCTTTTATAACCCAGAGTTCTGCAGCCTCTTGGTGGTAAAACGTTTGATCCAGAGATGATGTTTAAGGTTTGAATAGACTCTTTTCACGGTGACTGAAAATGTGACGTCTAGTGTTCGGGTTTAGAACGTCAAAGCTGACAGCTGAACGCTGTTTTACACAATTCTATGTAAAAAATAAAAACTAACCTAACCAATTTCAACAGAAAAATGTACAATATTTATTTATGAATGTCCTGCTGAACTGTATTTTCATTTCCTGTCTTAGATCGTTCACA
>NC_050527.1:19515059-19522697 GCF_002922805.2 Oryzias melastigma | reverse complement strand
CAGCTGAACGCTGTTTTACACAATTCTATGGAAAAAATAAAAACTAACCTAACCAATTTCAACAGAAAAATGTACAATATTAATTTCGTAAATGTCCCGCTGAACTGTATTTTCATTTCCTGTCTTAGATCGTTCACAAATCTAAATACAAATCTGAATAATCCTTCAATATTGGAGGTTCTATTGAAAATTTGAGCAGATATTATTCTAACAGGTTCTATTTTGGTTGATGTTATTCACACAAGTGCAATCAGCACAAAAACTGATGGAAATTCATGTTGTTCACATTTAATAGGAGCAGCCAAGATGCACATTGATGCATGTTGACTGTGCATTTTTTAACTGCACCCGAGGCTAAATGTAGATTTTGTAATAAGAGGTCTTTATTGTTTTTCTGGGTATTTTAAGGGGTAATTGTAAAAATAGGAATGCTGTTAACAGAATTGTTTTTTTGACGGTTATAAATTATTTGTATCCTTTATATGTAAAAAGTTAAACATTTGATCAATTAACAGAAGTTCCGTATTTTGTTACATTTCAAAATATTGTTTTTTATCAAATTACATTTTTAAGTTGAGTAAACTATCAACAAATATTTTAATTTGATGCAAACTAATAATCTTAAATGGAACAAACTAGAGAACTTTTGTCAATAGATCCAATATTTCATTTTTTTCAGTGTAGAAACGATTTCAAAACTCCTCAATCTTCCGTCAGTTCAGCTGCAGCCTGAACAGCTGCACTCCATGGAGATCAGGTTCTCCGTGTTTGACCCTGTTATGAAGCCCTCAGCCTCAACCCCACCTGGAGCAGAGAGAAAAGCCGAGGCGGAAAGAGGCGACAGTATCATGAAGTGTGACACGGCATGTCCAATAACAACGAGCAACACAACATCATTTAACCTTTACAACGCATGTATTGATCTGTTTGCTGTTATCAGCCTGTGATCACTTCTCAGAGCCGGGCTCAGCTCAGCTTCAGGGGCCATTTGAATCTATCCCACAATAATACGCAGAGACAAAGAGGGCTGGCCCGCTGGTTTTGTAAGGCCTGTCCTTGGGCCATCCTTCCCCCCAGACTGCCTGCTCTCCTTGAGATGACTAAATACACAATGGTAAGCAGAAGATATCATCTGCGAGCGTATGTGTGCACAGGGACTGGAATGATTAGTAATAAAATAATATACACCCCACCACAGAAGCCCATTAATGAAATCCTGAGAAACAAGAGAAAAGGCTCATTATTTCTGAACATCATAAGAGTGTGTCATTTACTTTAGCCTTACAAATACTTAGAATACATCTACCACACACATGAGAATGGTACGTTCCATTTTCTTGACGTCCCATAAGATGGCCGCACGATACTCGAGGCAACTACAAGACACACCTGGGCATAAGATGCAGCCACTCTTCTCTATGACCCTCAACAGGCTGAACAACCCACAAACCTGCAGCACCAGTACGGGCCGACCTCATATGGGTGCATGTGACTTAGGCTTTAGCAGTTATCTGACATGGTTTCAAAATGTGCCCAAGCAAACCTCTTACCACCATAGGGAGGATTTTTGAGATTTTGGGTCGAGTGGAGAAACGCAGCGTGTTCTTGCAGTTCCTGTACAGCTACCTCGAGGGACGTCATGAAAACGGAACTTACCATTGTCAACTGTCTGTGCGAACAATACAATGCTCTTTCCATTCAATATTTTGAAAGGGGCCCCGCCCCCAATTTCAACCAATCAAAATGCAACCGGAAGTCTCGCCTCTGTGTGTCAGGGAGGTCTTTAACTCCCACATCCAGGAAAACTTCAACTTCAAATTTCAAGCAGATATAGAATAGGTTGGTGACATCGAGTCCGAGTGGACCATGTTCTCCTCCATTGTCTCTGCTGCTTTCCAGAGCTGTGGTTGCAAGATCTCTGGCGCCTGTCGTAGCGGCAACCCCCGAACCCAGTGCTGGATACTGGGAGTCAGGAATGCCGTCAACCTGAAGAAAGAGTCCTATCAGGCCTGGCTGGCTTGTGGGACTCCAGAGGCAGCTGACAGTACCGGCAGTCTGAGTGAGCTGCAGCTGTTTTAGAGGCAAAAACTCAGTCCTGGGAGGAGTTTGGCGAGCCCATGGAGAAGGACTATCGGTTGGCCTCGAAGAGATTCTGGCAAACCATTTGGCCCCTCAGGAGGGGAAAGTCTGAGGCCATGGTTCTGGACCGGAGAAAGGTGGTTTGACCTCTCTCGGTGGGTGGAGTGCTCCTGCCTCAGGTGGAGGAGTTTAAATATCTTGGGGTCTTGTTCATGAGTGAGGGAAGATCGGAGTGTGAGATCGACAGGTAGAGTGGAGAGGTGTCCGCTATTATGCAGTTGCTGCACCAGTCCGTCGAAGTGAAGAGAGAGCTGAGCCAGAAAGCAAAGCTCTCAATTTATCGGGTGATCTTCGGTCCAGTACTCACGAACTTTGGGTCATGACCGAAAGAACGAGATCCCGACTACAAGCGGCTGAAATGAGTTTTCTCCAGAGAGTGGCTGGGCGCTCCCTTAGAGATAGAGTGAGAAGCTCGGTCACCCGGAGGGAGCTCGGAGTAGAGCTACTGCTTCTAACACTGAGAGGAGCCAGTTGGGGTGGCTCGGGCTTCTGGTCCAGATGCCTCCTGGAGAGGTGTTCCAGGTATGTCCCACTGGGCGGAGGTCCCGGGGAAGACCTAGGACACGCTGGAGAGACTATGTCTCTCGGTTGGTCTGGGAATGCCTTGGGGTCCCCCCAGAGGAGCTGGAGAAAGTGGCCGGGGAGAGGGAAGTCTGGACATCTTCACTTAAACTGCTGCCCCCGCGACCCGGTCCCGGATGAGCGGAAGAAGATGGATCGATGGATGGAGCCATGAAAGAAAAACCTGGAGCACGATTCACCAGATTTTCAAGATTCAAGATTGAAGATACTTTTATTAATCCCAAGGGGGGATTCATTGTTTTTCAGTACCTCCAGATGTGACATTTCAGTACTTATTGGGCATGCACTAAAACAGTAAAAAAGAAAAAAAAGAACCTCCTTCTTGCTTGTCTAGGCTAAATGCATGCTCAAGAATTGCTTTTAGCGTGTTCTTGAACACGCGTCTCATGCCTGGTGTTAAGTAACTCTAACTCTGCTGGTTTTAATGAACCAATTTTCTTCAAAATGTTTTTCAGTAGCCTTTTTAAAATTAAAGTATTTTTAAAAAGTGTCTAGGTAATTATAAAGAAGATGTAACATGGCTTTTTCTTTTTGAAAGTTGGTTTAACGGGTCATACTGAAATGCTGGTAAAAGTTGACTTGAGATAACTGATACGTCTGCCACCAAGAAATAACAGCTTTTTCTTAGTCTGAATTGAAGAAAAACGTTCAAAAGTCTCACAATTTAAGAAGGGAAAATCTGTTAAGGTTAATATAATCTGAAAACAGCAAAGCTTCAAGGTGAAGCTTGAAGTTTATTGTGGTCATTTTGCATGGAGTTTGCAGGAATGTGAAAATGTGAACCGAGGCAGGCTGTTAAAAGCTTAATATGCCCAGGTAGCATGTTGTAAGCTATTGTGAGGCTACCTTTAATTAGCAGGAGAAAGCAAGCAATGAACATAAAAAGAACACAATAACAGAGCCATAGCCAAAGTTATCAAATTTGCTGTGAACGCTGATAATAGATATGTATGTGAAGGAAATTGGTGCTTTAATAGAGTTTTTAACTGTAGATCTAGAATGGAAAATTGGACATGCATCCTAATTGAATACCTGGTTGAAAATGCAGCCAGCACACCCTTATAAATCATCTGGAATCAGTTTTCTCAAACTCCTCTCCTCCCTCTCGCACACTTTACAAACACAGAGCAAGGCTTTTTCAGCCTCTGATAAGTGCTAATAAATTACCTGAATTTGAAAATTAATGGCCAGCCGCCTGCTTCTGGGAGATATCATTGTGTTTCATGAATATTTTGATTTTGTGATTAGATCAAAATGCAGTGAATTCCTAAACAGCCCCCATACCGGAGCTGCGCAGATCATTAACTCCTCTCTTCTTAAAAAAAAATCCAATCCATGCAAATGTGCTGATATGGAATAATTAGAATGAGTTTTGCCAGTATTTTTCTGCTGTAACATTTGCATGACTTAAGATCTCATCCCTCTGATCTGCTCCAAGCTGAAGAAAATGTGTGTTTTGTGCAGCCCCCCCTTCCAGTATTTACCTTGCCAGGCGAGATAATGGCTCATATTGTGATGTTAAAGAGGCTTGTATTTACAAAAAGAAGAAAAAAAGAAGACTATGTGCTGCCAGTCTTGCAGGACATTGATTAGAGTTTTTGCTATCGCGCTGCATTCACACGCTCCATCAGTGACATTCCAGCTTATCTGCTTTTGGGTGTGATGGGGATCAAAAAGGGTTCCTCACATTGTCACGCCGTGTTCAGGCTGGAAGCACGAAAACTTTTCTACCACTGAAGGTCCACACATAGCAGTACCCATGATGAAGACAAATACTCACAGTTTTGCAAAAACACACATTTCAATGATATAAAACTGAAGGATTTATGCCCTACATCACATGTGTCAAAGTCAAGGCCCGGGGGCCGGATCCGGCCCTCCAGATCATTTTATTTTGTTTTTATTATCTTGCGCATATAATCTAACTTTCATAATTTCAACAAAATATATTTTTATGGAGAGTAAAATGTTGAAAGTTATTTAAGGTTTAAGTTGATTTATTCTGGAATAATATTCCTGCCATTTTACTATTCATAATTATGTTAAAAAGTTACAGTTTTAAAGTTTTGAAAGTTAGCATTCTGCTAGCTTTTTAAACTATTTTCACATTTACTTTTTAGGCTATTTCGGAGTTTAGCTAATATTTCAGCTACATGCTAGCTGTTTTGGCTAATTTAGGATTTTTTCCGTTTTTAGGCTGTTTTGAAGTTTAGATATTTTTCAGCTACATGCTAGCTGTTTTGGTAAACCATTTTTTTTCTTTTTTTTTGCTGGCTTCAGTGTTCTCACCTTTTAAATTCCGTGTTTTTAGCTATCAGCTTCAGCATTTTTAGCTATAATTTTCAGGTAATGCTATATATCTAGCTCATAACTATGTTAAAAACTTACGGTTTTCACATTTTAAAAAATAGCTTTCTGCTAGTTTTTTGGACTATTTTCACATTTATTAAGACCTTTTAGGCTGTTTTAAGTTCAGATATTTTTCAGCAACGTGCTAGCTGTTTTGAGTAACCTATTCCTTTTTCTTAAGCTAGCTTCAGTGTTTTCAGCTATTAACTTCAGTGTTTGTAGTTATCAGCTTCAGTATTTTTAGATATAATTTTCAGCATCTTCAGCAGCCAAATTCAGCTTACAGCATTCACACTAGCATTATCACAGGTAATACTTTATATCTAGTTCATAATTATGTTAAAAAGTTACATTTTTTAAGTTTTAAAAATTTAGTTTTAGAGTGCTCAATAGATTTTTATCCTGTTCAACCTAAGGTGTGTTTTGGATTTTGGCCCCTTATGCGATTGAGTTTGACACCCCTGCCCTACATAAAGAACCTAACAATATATTTGAATATTTTTTGAAAGTTCTTGTAAAGTTGTGAAACTTTAGATCTGGCCAAAGTATGTCTTCAAACACAAGGGGGGTGTTGTTGACTGTGTGTGTGGAGGATACGTGTGTGCACATGAGTATGTGTGCCCAGCAGCTGCACAGGGCCCCAGGGACGGCCCTGTGTAGATTGGGTCTCCTCAACCCACAGCTCATTAGTGGAGAGTGAAAGGAATCCTCACAGATGGCTGTCAACGTTCAAAAAAAGTCGGCTGCCTGAGACATGTCAATTGAGGTTTAAGTTCCTTCTGCTCGTTTCTTTGACACTGCAGCATTCAAGCGATATTTGTTTATTCTACCCCAAAATTACAAAAAAGCAGGAGCCTGGTGACATCTGAAAATGTGTTTTCTAATGAGCGCTCCGACTGCTGAACAGGAGCCTGCACTTGTCACTCATCACCACAAATTACTCGTTCTAACTTGACATGTTGTCAGTGCTACAGATGACGGGCTTGTCTGTTCTGCAAACACTGCGAATGGTAGCCGTTTAGACTGGAAATATGGGAGCGAATTGTCCGGCGAGGCGGCGTGGAAAATCAATTAGGCTGTTTACCTGTCAAAGTTGCAAAGGAGGCCGTGCCACCAGCGGTCGCTCATCATCTTTGCTGCAGCACTGTCACCTGCTCTCCTACTGTTAGGAAATGAATGCGGCTGGATGTACAGCAGGGCTTTCTGACACTGTGCTAAACCTGGATATGAATCAAAATCAAAATCATATTTATTTATGACTCCACTGTGTCCTGATGGTGAAAACATGGTTTATTCAAATATTACATTTAAACACGTTTTTTTTTTGTTCAAAATTGTTCGACGGCAATGCATTGTGGTCTATATTCGCTAATCTAGAAAGCATCAATGCACGCTAGTTTTTCGCAAAGACTTATGGGAAATTTCAAGTGCACTTGATTTTGGAATTAATAGATTCGGACAGCGCTAGAAAACACAACCTAAAAAAAAAAAAAATACTACAAATCCCATCATACAGTGCGTCAGCTGCCTTGCCGAATGCCAGTGTTGCCAGAATAGGTGATTTCCTATATAATGCGTAATTTTGACAGGATATACTGCATTTTATGGAGAGCAAAATCTTTTGGGATATTTATAATATTTATTTTTTTATATAAAATGACAAACAAGTAAAGAAATTTGAGTTTTTTTTTTCCTTTTAAAATGTATTTTATTTTCTAATAATTTTGACAGAATAAATTATTATGGATTGAAAGTTTTCTAAGGTTTAAGTTGATTTATTCTGGAATATTATTCCAGTCTGTTTTTATTCATACTTATGTTAAAAATAAATTTTTAAAGTTTAAAAGTTTTAACAAATTATTTCTTTTGAATGTGTCCAATAAATGTATATCTCGTTCGGCTCGCGACCTGTTTTGGATTTTGGCCCCATGTGTGATTGAGTTAGACCCCCCTGCTCTATATTGATTCATTTTGAACGATCTGATTGGATCTGATTCACTGATCTAAAATGGATCAAAACTTTTTTATGTTTTTTTTTGGGATCTGCATGTTCTATTGGCTGTAGGTCAGCATCTCGTTTTCCTGGAGTAATACTGCAGGCATAAAAGTCTTTAGAATTCTGTTTATCTTACTGTTGATGTGTTTTGTGCTCACAAGCTACACTTCTCGGTTAACACTTTATACAATTTAACATTTAAACAATAAAAATGAAAAAAAAAAGTTTCTCTCTGGCCTGTTTTTGTTCTAAAGCTGCATATTGTCATCAAATTTACATTGTAAAACATAGTTATTAATAGTGATGAATCACAACACAAAAGTTTGATTAATCTGAAATGTTTTTTAATCGATTGACAGGCTTAATTAAATACACTGATCACAAAAATTAAAGGAACACTTTTTATTGGGCCTGGCATGAATTGAATTAAACCTGTCTGATAATTTGCTTGTTGGTTAAGCAGCTGAGGGCCTCGTTAATCAAATTCAGCTGTATTGGTGTTCATGGAATTAACAACAGGGGCACTTCAGTGGCAACAATTAGAAAACCCTCCAAACAGGACTGGTGTTACA
>NC_050527.1:19509968-19514337 GCF_002922805.2 Oryzias melastigma | reverse complement strand
ACACTGCCCTGTCGTTATTTGTATAGATATCCAACTTCATATTGAGATCTGATGTATCTAATGTGTTTCTTTAAAGTGCTCATTTAATTTTTATATGCATTGTATAAACATTCTAAATGTACAGTTGTGTGTGATTTCATTTTCTGATTATTGGCCCACAATAAGTGGTCGTCAAATACTGTAAATAAAATAACAATTACCCTAATCGTAGATCTAAAACTGATCCTTTTTTATCTGGAACTGCAGGATGTAAACATAAGATCAAATTTAATTTGACCGTTTGTTTTTTGTTGTTGTTTGAAACAGATTTTTGCAGCATCCACACCTACGTTACACCGAGGGAAACTGAACTGTATTCATCTACATTGGTTCCTTTGAATGCAAGCAGCTGTTTTTTTTTGTTTGTTTGTTTGTTTTTTTGACCACCTCTCACATCAGGTGTGTCCTCAGCTTGTAAAACAAACTGCCTCATGGATTAGGGCAGATTTCTGTGTTGAAGTTGTTGAGAGAGAGACTTGCTGGTTCACTGGAGAATGGATTAAAAGTTGCTCTGCAGCCGAGTTGCTACTTTTCAGTAATTGTACACAACTGCAATGTGAACACCACTTGAGCTGACCTACTTATGAGGCTCAGAAACTTTCTATCCTGTAGCCAAGTCTAAAAATAGCCCTGTGGCCAGTTTTTAGATTCATCTGAATGGTAACCCTGACAGTTCTGCAGAGTGCCTGTGACAGAGTCCTGCTAAGCAGCAGCGGTTGGCAGCAGCTTAAACACTGTTCACGGCTCTCTCCCTGGGATCCTCCAGAAATCTCCTTCCTGTAGTTGAAAATTAGAGCATAATTATAGGGCACTGAACATTTATTGTACGCTCTAGTACTGAGTATCAAAGAATCGTGCAGTATTTGTTATTAATGCAGCACAGCAATACGTTTTTATTGTATTTTCTCCAAACTGCTTTAATGACAAATACTGCAACTTCATGAGACAATAATGAATTCAAAATGCTTCAAAAGGATGCTCTGGAAAATGAGGGTTTCCTCTTAGAAGAGCAGGAAGAGCTGGAATATAGGAAGCTGAAAATAGGTGGAGGAAAATGTAAATCTCCATGGAAGTCTCTTTCTCTGCAGGTAGTCAGTCACTTTTAACTCAATTTTGAGCTATAATTCCTGACTGGTCTTAGAATTAAACTTTACTTCATGCTTAAAATGTGTGTCCAGTCTAAAAGTTTCACAGAACCAACAGACTTCTGACTCACTGATGTAGAAACTATTTTAATCTGCCTTTCCGTTTTGTTCTTTTTGTCATTTTAAGGCTTCCTTTTTTACCATTGGCAGATTTTCTTCACTCCAACTATGTTTTGATCTCTCGTAAAAGTATTCTCAGTAGTTTTTTAATTATGATGATGCAGTTTTTAGGAAAAAATGTAAAAACTTGTGTCGTTTTTTTCAAGACATAGTTTCTGCAGAACAGCAGGAGTTTATCAGAAATTCACCTCTTCTGGCGTGGAAGCCTCCACTGATTTCCCATCATCTCTTTGTTTACATTCTCTCCTGCTAGCTTACAGTCCCTCATAAACCCAAGCAGTAAAAAGCAGATATTGGAGTTAATCAGTCGTACAGGTTTGAAGTAGATGCCAGCTCAGACGGATCATCCCTCCAGATCATTTTATTTTATTTTTGATGGCCTGATGTTATAAAGCTAGCACGTCTAACCACGTGTGGCAGATTTTCCACATTTTTTACCCGTGATATGGCCGTCAAATCCTGTGGGACGGGGCCTTAAGACATAAGAATTCTTGAAGTAATACTAAAAACAGAGTTGACGTGAAGGCCGAATCCTTTGTCATTCGATTAGCTGCGTGTAGAGTTGTGAGCCACAGATCAATGTGCGGCTCTCCCTCCTCCTACATTACTGCAAAATGATCAAATTGGTTTCAAGTCCAGAAATGAAATCCCATGGTGTTCCTGTGATGTCGTTTCTTTTTTGTTTTAACTTCGGCCTTGTGTTCGGGTGTCATTCTGAAGGAACTGCTCTTTGCTGTACGCCTCACTCCTTTAAGATGATTTGCAATTAACGGCTTTTCGCACAGTGCATGTTACGTAGCTTGGTGGAACTCCATTAGCTTGAATCAAAGCGGACAGCGGCTTGTGAAGAGCCGCACAATAGCGTGGCAGCCTGTGATTCTGCAAGTAAATAACAAATCCCCGCCTTGCAGTTGCAGCCAATGCAAGCCGGCTAATTAAAGCTTGAGAGGCGAAAGTCTTCATACATTTTTGACCATGCTTTTTTTAAAACACCATAGAATACTTCACTAAAGTGATGCTAATCGGAATCTGGAGGAGCCTGATTCAGGTGTTCCCAGCTGTTATCTTCTGCTGCTGGCGAGGGTGCAATTAGGGCCAGAGTGTTGTCCCTGAGCTGACACTGGCCTGTGGGAAGACTAAACTGCCTTCTTCTTTTTTTATAAATCTGTGGTTCCCTCTCCTCCCCCTCACCTCCTCTTCTCCACCAGCCTTCCTCCTCTCCTCTTGGAGCATCTTGGGAGCGTTGAGCTCAGACAGCAGGATTAGTCAGGGATCCATCTTGAGACACAGATAATGTTTGTGCACGCAGGCTCCCATGCTCTGCGCTGGATTCTGCCGTCCTGATTAGAACTCCACCAGAAATGGCTATTTGTTCTTAAGCTGTTTTCCCCCCGCCTCCCTTTGTTGAGCTGTTTTTGTCAGACATCCCTGTAATTCAGAGCAATAACGAGTCACAAGTAGGTCAACACGACGCTGCAGCCGGCAGTGTCTCAGTCTCAGAGACTGACAGCGACATGGAAGAGCCAGAGGGCTGTTTAAATATGCCCTCTGGTCTTTCCTCTCGCGCTGTCTAAATGGCTTAAAGTGGGTGGCAGCAAGGATCTGCTACAAGTTTTCCACCTCCGCGGTGCAAACCAATTTCAGGGTTCGTTTGAGTCGTACAGTCTTTCCTTGACGTGAAAAACTTTCTCCAGCCCGTTCTCTGACTCTGAGTGGCACAAGTTCAGCGCCGGTTTCCGAACAGCGTCTGAGGGAAAACACACCGTAACAGTTGCGCTTGTGTAGTCGATTCAAGGGGAATGCACAAGTTTGCGCTTGCTGCCTCACCTGCCCGTCAATATGACTGACAGGCGAAGGTGGGGGGTGCTGGAGAGCCCAGCAGCTGGCGTCACACATGCACAGCGACATGCTCGCTTCCAATTGGGACCATTTTTTTGTTTGCAAGTGGAGAAACAATACAAATAATTTATTTGTAAACACATATATCTTTTATTTTGGTTTGCCTCAATGCCAAATCCCCCAAACCGCCTTGTAACTTGTCGATTTGTTTTTCGCCACATTAAAAAATAGATAGATATAGCTTTTGGTAATAATTTCAAGATTTGACATCATATATTTAACTCTAGTAAAGGAGTGTTTGAAATAACAGTAACGATTAATCGATGAATCAATTTCTATTCCTACAATCCAGATCTAAAAAATATCGTTTAGATGGAGACATGGTAGGTTTATTTTACTATAACATAAAACCAACCAAGTGTGTCACAACACAGCAGAACCTGATCAATAGTTCAACGTGTGGAAACACTGAATTTATCAGTCATGTGATGATACTGTGTGGTAGAATGTCCTCATAATTTGTATCATTTTGATTAGGAAAAAAAACTTGATCAAACTAAAATGTGGGTTTGACATTTATTCTTGTTTCCTCGTTTGTTTGTACACATATTGAATTTATTATCTTGAAGAAACAGAAGGAATCTGGAAAACCTCACCTGCTCTGTTCAGTACCAGGTATTTCTCTGGTGGAAGTTTGGGACAAAGACGTCGTGGATCCAGTGAATCAGATCGTTCAAAATGAACCAAAATCAACGTTGAATCATATCGTCAACCACACATACCGAAGTAAATGTTTACAGTCTGCGGTAAAACTTTATGATTTGAAGACAGTGGAGATGACAAAAAGACAGGCAGGAGAACCGAAAATAGCAACGCAGGAAATGCTGTCGGTGGTGTAATGAGGACTGACAGGATTAGACATTAGCATATTAGAGCGAAGTTGGATATTTTTGGAGACAAATAGATTGAGTGAGACGTGTGTGGAGAGGATGGAGGGGGTATAATGAGAAGACTAACAGTGACTCAGGAGCACACAAAAAAATGAATTTTAAAAAAGATTATTTGTGATGTACAAAATACAGTGGGCGGGCCAAGCTCCCTGCTCCGCTCCATTCTGATGCATGCACTTATAGACAAACAGATCCATGAACGTCTTTGATTTCCTCAGCATATCAGCATTATGCTAGCTTTTGTAAAAGGTTTTGGCAGTGGTTTTTAAGGCTATT
>NC_050527.1:19503423-19509474 GCF_002922805.2 Oryzias melastigma | reverse complement strand
TGACTCAGGAGCAGACAAAAAAATGCATTTTATAAAAAAGATTATTTGTGATGTACAAAATACAGTGGGCGGGCCAAGCTCCCTGCTCCGCTCCATTCTGATGCATCCACTTATAGACAAACAGATCCATGAATGTCTTTGATTTCCTCAGCATATCAGCATCATGCTAGCTTTTGTAAAAGGTTTTGGCAGTTACTAAGGTTTTTAAGGCTATTTTGGAATTTAGCTAATATGTTAGCCACAGGTATGCTGTTTTGGCTAATTTGGTGCTTTTGTTTTTAGTTATTTAGGCTAATTTGGAGTTTAGCTAATTTATCTGCTTTATGCTAGCTGTTTTGGCTAAATTAGTTGTTTTTTTTTGTTTGTTTTGTTTTCCAGGCTAATTTGGAGTCTAGCTAATGTTTTAGATTTATGTTAGCTTTTTTTTTGCTAATTCAGGCTTTTTTTGGTATTTTTTTTTTTGTGGCTAATTTGGAGTTTAGCTAATATTTCAGCTACATGCTAGCCGTTTTGGCTAACTTAGGATTGTTTTCATTTTTGGGGGGGCTAATTTAGCATTTAGCTAAAATTTTTTAGCTGGCTATCAGCTTTAGTGTTTTCAGCTATTAAGTTCAGCAATTTCAGCTATCAACTTCAGTGTTTTTTGCCATCAATTTCAGCATCTTCAGCTTTTAGCACTGGCATCTTCAGCATCCACATTTTGCTTACAGCATTCATACTAGCATTGTCCCAGGTAATGCTAAGTTTCTAGTTTGAACTGGGATCTGGATCAAAACCATAAAGAAGAATCTGGATTGGGGCTAACAGTTCTCAGTTATAACTGGTGGGAAGGGTGAAGGGGTTGCGACGCGCCAATGGTCCTTCCCACAATTCTGAGGTGAACAATTCTAATGAACTCTTTCTGCTCTGCAGAAACTATGTCCTAGAAAACAACACAGGTTTGTTGATTTTAGCTAAAAACAGAATCTTCATAATTAAAAGACTACTAGGAACAACTTTTACAGTAAATTAGAAGATGACCTGATAGAACTGTAAAGCTTTATTTGAATTTTTGAACTGAATCCTTGTGTTTTGTTCACTTGTTCCTTAACTTTCCTTTCTTAGTATTTTATTTAGTCATTCGCATGTTATGTACATTGTAATGAGCAAAGTCCAGTTGACTACTTAGTACTACCTGAATAGATAAGACTATTACTCACAGTTTTTTAGACTGACCAGTTTCTGTCCTGTTTTGCAGCATCTATACTGTATCATGGTGCTGCAGCAGTCCATTGCACTGCTCCCCTGGGGGCACTTAAAATGCAACGTTTGCATTTGTTCTGCAGTTACTATGTACACATGCACTGTAATGGGGGTTTCAGCTTGTTAACATCATCCAACATGGATCTGCTGTATTTCTATGGGAGGTATACACTTAGTCCAGCAGCATCAGGGACTTTTCTGTCCTTTTGGTCAGGTTTTTCCTTTCATTCCAAAAGGCTCCAAACACAATTGAAAGGTCTTAATATTCAGTCACATGGTTGATGTCATTATGTATTCTGTCCCTTTCTGTGGTTAAAGCATCACTAGAATAAAGCGCTGTGGATCCATCTTCTTTGCAAGAACACCGTGTATTCTGTGCTCAAGAATCAGAACTATAAAGCTGAGTATACTTTAGAGTCCAATGGACCCTGACACACAATGAATGGTGTGTGGTTCCCTGTCTTTTCCTTGTGTCTCCTCCCCTGTTTGTGCAGGAGCTGTTGGATCTTCCTGGTTTGGTCTGACTATACAAGTCACTCCTGCAGTACCTCTTCCATCACCCTCAGCAATATGGATGAAACGGTTAAGTCAAGCCACGATTCCATTCAAATTTTTCCGATTTATTTTTTTTTCAAAACAGTGAATTAAAGGTATTTTCAAGGCCAATTATGTTTTCTTTTTGCCCTTTACATCAAACTGTCTGTTTTCCTACTAACACAAAAGATTCAAAACAAATAAACAATTATACGTAATACTGAAATGATCACAAATCTTCATACTCTGTTCATGTTGCCCGCTCAGCACAACCCAGCGCACGCAACACATTCAAATTAATTTGAAATATCATCTAAAATTTTTTATTTCTAGCCTGTGTCAAAATTCTTTTTCTAAATATATTTAATAGAATTTCTCTAATCTCTATGTTGAATTCTTCCTAGAATACACTTTGTATACTGAGATTACAGTGTTCTATTAATCTTACTTTTATATTTGAAATTAAAAAACCTGTTTTTATAGTGGAAATGTCTTTGTCAATTTTTTTCTATGGATTTACTGACCAAGTTTGTGTGTGAGGATTAAAAATATCAAAAAATATAAATAAATATTCAAAGAAAAATTCTAATGATTTGATTATTTTGTATTAATTCTCTATTTTAAAAGTTCTTATTCAGTGACTTAAGATAATCAAGCAGTTAAAATGTCACAATTGAGATTTTGAGTTATGAAAAATATCTATCGGTATTGACATCGGCGATATTGTCCGGTATCGGACCGACACCCAATCAGTATCGCTCAACCCCACTAAGAGCACCATTTTCTTTGAAGAGGGTCTTTGAATTAATTTTGTTTGAAAATCAAGTTACTGACAAAATTTTTGAGAATGATAGAAAAAAAATTAGCAGAAACTGTCGTTTTTGACCCAAACAGACTCTCAGGTTTAGCCTCCACTTAAACCTTCACAGTTTTTCCATTGAAGCAAGCGGATATTTGAATATTAATAGTCTTCACTTTCGCACAAGAAACAATTACATGTTTTGTGTCTTTGTCAAGAGGGGTGAAAAAAAGCCTCAGTTCCTGCTGTTGCACACACGCTCACACACTCAGACAAACACACAGCGCTGAGGCCGGGCCGACGAAATTTAATTTAGAGACATTCTCTTCCACCCTCCACATCCTGGGCTTTTAAGACACTGAAGTGACTGTTCTTTGCCCGTGTAAAAGAACCCCATTATCAAAGCATTAAGATATGATTAAACTGACATTTTCTTAAGAAAACGAAAAGAGTTGGGAATAAAGGGAAAGAGAGAACTACATACTCCAGATCTTATCTGGAGGGATGTGAGGGGGGTTGCGGGTGTACATACTGATCTTTGAAGGAGCTTATTACAGAGCAAGCTAAGAAGACAAGCACAGTGGTGTTCTGATCAGAGGTATGCAAGCCAAACGCACCTGCTAGATTTCACTATCACTCACTGAGTGTCAGTCAGAGTCGAGGCCCCTGGCTGACGCTGCTGCAACCTGAACGCCTCTGGAGCAAAAAGGATCCAGCCTGCTGTGCTTCAGCACCAAGCATCTGATAAGAGTCACCTCCAGGAACAGAAACCAGGCACAATTAAAACCACTGAACGCATTTCAAGTCTTCAGAGTTGCCACACAATGTCATTGACTGAGACACTGGGTTAAGATAATAAATGAATTTACAGTTTCTATCCTGATAATAGCCATTTGTTTGCTTAGATACGAATGCATTTCTGTTCATAAGCATCCATCTTTTCTCCTTAGCTGGTTTAGTTATTTTGGTCTTCACATAGAAAAGGAAATCTGGAACATTTCTGCTCACCTGGAATATTGAAAGAGGAATTTTGACTCCTGGAATGTTTTGCTGCCTCTAACAGGTTTTAATTGTGTTATTTTTTCTTAAAGGAAGTAACAGCCTCTTATTGGATGGGATGTTTTTCTGTAAATATCTGGTTAGGTTGGGCTGAATGTGGAGCTGATGCAGATCACAAACTATGATGTTAATGCTTTGAAGAAAAAACTCAGTGAAAGTGCTTTAGATTTCTGGATATACATAAAAAAATAGAGTTTTTAATTCATCCATCCATCCATCCGTGAATGCATCATTCATCCATCCATCCATCCATGAATGCATCATCCATCCATCCATCCATCCATGAATGCATCCATCCATCCATCCATGAATGCATCATTCCATCCATCTATCCCTCCATCCATCTATCCATCCATCCAATGAAACATGACTTTTGACTGTGGGAGAAAACCAGAAATAAAATAAATTGAAGTTTAGTTTTAATGTAGAATCAGCTTGTGAACATGAAAGTCAAGGGGACATTTTGTGGGACCATGAAAAATCACATTTCCCTACTAATACACACTGTTGACATCTATAAAACAAACACAACTGACACACAAACACAAACTAGTTGTATATAGAAATTAAAGGAATAAACATAAAAAACATTTTTGCTGCCCTTTGAGACAACCTTGATTGCGCTTGGTGTGAGATTATCCATCCATCCATAAATCTTTTATTACCTTTAGCTAATGGCGCTCACACTAGCCAATAAGAACAGTCCTTCACTTATATTTCCAGCACGACTGTTGCAGATCCTTCTTAGTTCTGTGGTGGAGAATGAATTTTAATATGTAATCTGATGATCAACACATAAATATTTGACTGTGTTTAGAAACAGTATAGCTGCTTGTGCAAAAAAGAATGTTGCATAAAGGGTGAAACACAATGGACCATACTGCACACATGCAGTCTTTATTCGGAGGCTGTTTTTCTTCTTTTTTTTGCTCAAGTAACAAATATTATTCAGGAAAGTTCCTTAGCTCACATGAGGCATTGAATCTGAGTCCTCTGATGAGGACTGATTGACTGATTTTTCTATGTGGAACATTCATTAAATCACCTACATTTTTAATATAGTAAAGTTTATTTTAGAACTTTATTTTTGATCAAGGGTATAATGATTTCTTTTAACAATTCATATCATAACTTGTGGTTGCTGATCTGATTCATAGTCAATATTGATTCATTTCTAATGATCTGTTTGGATCAGATTCACAGACCTAAAACTGATCCAGAACATCTTTATCCCAAACTTCCAGCAGTGAGACTCAGAGATAAATAGCTGGTACTGAACAGTGCAGGTGAAGTTTTACAGATTTCTTGTATTTCTTCAAGATAATTAAATATAAATTAAATATGTGTTCAAACAAGTGAACAAGAATGAATGTCAAATCCATTGATAGTTTAGTTTGATAAAGTTCAGCCCAATGTTGTTTTCCACATTGGAAAAATACAAACTAGAAAAGTTGCATTACCTGCAATAATGTGAATGCTTTTTGCTGAAAGTAGTCGCTGAAGAGGCTGATGCTTTTTGCTTAAAATTATACTGCAATTTTCTTTAATTGCTAAAGGGATTTGCTGAAAATTCTAAAGCTATTTGCATAGTGCTAAAGTTGTTAAAGGACTTAAAGTTGCAGAAATTGCTGAAATTGCACACATTCTTTGAAGAATATCTTGAAAAATTGCAAAAAAATGTAAAAATGCTTAAACTGGTATGAACTGAGAAATAGCACAAAACCATAATAGATGCCAAATTAGCCAAAAATGTTAGCATGTTGCTAAAATATTAGCTTGAATCAGAATTAACCCAAAAAACCTCAGTAGAGGCCAAAGTAGCCAAAGAAGCTAACGTGTTGCTAAAATACTAGCTTAACTCAGAATTAGCCCAAAAACATCAGTAAACACCAAGTTAGCCAAAAAAAGTTAGCAGTTTGCTAAAATACTAGCTTAACTCAGAATTAGCTAAAAAAAAGTGTGCAAAAATGTACAAGCATGAATTCCCTGAACATGCTGAATCTTTTTAATTGAATAAACTAAAACATTCACACAATTATTAGAACATTCTAGCACACTGCATGGTCACATGACTTTGATAAATTTAAAGTGTTTTTACACATTGGACTGGAATGATGGTTGATCAGTTTCTGCTGCATCACATGTGTGTGCATTACATTTAAAATCAAAAAGGTAGTATCTTTATTTTGAGTCATCTTTTAGCATTCTAGCTAACGCCATGTAGCAGCTAGCTTACCATGTTTGTCAACAAGTCATTTTGCCTAGTAAGATAAACCTACCATGTCTCGATCTAAACTGTATTTTCCAATATTGATACATCCAATTTATCTCATTTTGAAACAATGTTTTAATGTTGTAGTTTGAATGGATTCAGTTTTCAAACAGATGAATCTGGTTGGATTGAAGGAAAAGAAATT
>NC_050527.1:19495547-19502849 GCF_002922805.2 Oryzias melastigma | reverse complement strand
TCTGATTCATAGTCAATATTGGTTCATTTCTAATGATCTGTTTGGATCAGATTCACAGACCTAAAACTGATCCAGAACATCTTTATCCTAAACTTCCAGCAGTGAGACTCAGAGATAAATATCTGGTACTGAACAGTGCAGGTGAAGTTTTACAGATTTCTTGTATTTCTTCAAGATAATAAATTAAATGTGTGTACAAACAAGTGAACAAGAATGAATGTCAAATCCATTAATAGTTTAGTTTGATAAAGTTCAGCCCACTGTTGTTTTTCCACATCGGAAAAATACAAACTAGAAAAGTTGCATTACCTGCAATAATGTGAATGCTTTTTGTTGAAAGTAGTCGCTGAAGAGGCTGATGCTTTTTGCTTAAAATTATACTGCAATTTTCTTTAATTGCTAAAGGGATTTGCTGAAAATTCTAAAGCTATTTGCATAGTGCTAAAGTTGTTAAAGGACTTAAAGTTGCAGAAATTGCTGAAATTGCACACATTCTTTGAAGAATATCTTGAAAAATTGCAAAAAAATGTAAAAATGCTTAAACGGGTATGAACTGAGAAATAGCACAAAACCATAATAGATGCCAAATTAGCCAAAAATGTTAGCATGTTGCTAAAATATTAGCTTAAATCAGAATTAACCCAAAAAACCTCAGTAGATGCCAAATTAGCCAAAGAAGCTAACATGTTGCTAAAATACTAGCTTAACTCCGAATAAGTCCAAAAGCATCAGTAAACACCAAGTTAGCCAAAAAAAGTTAGCAGTTTGCTAAAATACTAGCTTAACTCAGAATTAGCTAAAAAAAAAAAGTGTGCAAAAATGTACAAGCATGAATTCCCTGAACATGCTGAATCTTTTTAATTGCATAAACTAAAACATTCACACAATTATTAAAACATTCATGGTCACATGACTTTGATCAATTTAAAGTGTTTTTACACATTGGACTGGAATGATGGTTGATCAGTTTCTGCTGCATCACATGTGTGTGTGTTAAATTTAAAAGCCAAAAAGGTACCGTATTTTCCGGACTATAAGTCGCGTTTTTTTTCATAGATTGAATGTCCCTGCGACTTATACTCCAGTGCGACTTATATACGGAATTTTTAATGATGAGATATGGACCGTAAGTCTAGAGTGCCCTCTTATGGTGATCTATGCAATTACTTTATTTACTTTAGTTATTCAGACGTGACACAGAGGACGAAGAATTTAAGGGATTTAGTGATATGGAGTGAGATTGCGTGCAATTAATTACAGTAAAGATACAAAGTTGATGAGTTCTTGAGGCTATAGTTAAATAAAACTGTTATGTTATATAAATGCTACACCTTTTCGTTTTTTTCATGATGCTAATATGTGAATATGTGTTGACACATATTCAGCCTGTTTTCTATTCACTTATGAATGTTATAACTTTCCTTCCAGGATGATGTAATATCGTTTTTTTCAACTAGTTTGTAAAATAAATTACTTGAAAAAAATGCGACTTATACTCCGGTGCGACTTATGTATGGTTTTTTCTTCTTCATTATGCATTTTTTGGCCCCTGCGACTTATACTCCGGTGCGACTTATAGTCCGAAAAATACGGTAGTAGCTTTATTTTGAGTCATCTTTTAGGATTCTAGCTAACGCCATGTAGCAGCTAGCTTACCATGTTTGTCAACAAGTCATTTTGCCTAGTAAGATAAACCTACCATGTCTCGATCTAAACTGTATTTTCCAATATTGATACAATCAATTTATGTCATTTTGAAACAATGTTTTAATGTTGTAGTTTGAATGGATTCAGTTTTCAAACAGATGAATCTGGTTGGATTGAAGGAAAAGAAATGGATTAATCGATTACACCGCTAGTTTTTATCAAACATTAATAAAGTAATTCTCTTAACTTTGAACGTTAAAAAATCTGAATTTATTTTAAAAGATGTGTGTTTTACAAGACTTTGCCATTAATCCAAAAGCCTAAAATACCCATAGATGATGATATTTAGAGAAAAAAGCCTCAGTGTGTGACACTGAATCTGACTTTGTGTCTGTGTTTCTCTGGAAGTATTTTCCACGTGTCATTTTTATTTGCAACACCTCGTCCTTGTGAGCCCTAAACTGGGTTAAAGAAAAGTGGCCTGACTAATCAGTGATGTGTCGCATCGAAAGTTTGAAGTCACGCACCTGCTGAGCCAGTTCAAACACACCAAAGTTTCTTGAATATTTTATATTATACTTAAAAATGTAACAAGAACAAATCCACTGTAGGCACACCTCGACTGACCTTCTGTTTCAATCAAGATCTTGATGCTGAAACACAAAATCTTTAACGTACTTTTATTTTTTAAATGTTAACACAATCATTCCAGTAGAATGTGAAGGAGAAAAGCGGCGTGAGCCGCTTTTCTCCTTCACATTCTACTGGAATGATTGTGAACAGTTAAAAAATTACTTTAAATCAAAGAAAACAAACACTAGAGCTTTAGTGTTAAAGGGTTAACCTAAACTAAATGGACTTTTTTATTTATTCCAGGATTTACACTCATAAATATTCAGAAATCAACATTTTCGGTTATTTTATAAAAGCATTTCCTAAATCTTAATTAATCTTTTATGAAAAAAAATGGAAAAGAATAAAGATAAGTGTTTTCATCCCTTCGATACTATCAGTGCGCTTCATACAGAAACACATCATTCACAAGCTCATCTTTATGTTGTGACAAATTGCTTTCATAAATCAAGACTGCACCAAATGACTTATTAAGAAGGATATTTTTTGCAGCGCCGAGCGTGGAATGGAAGCAGCTTCCCTTCTGTTTGTCTTTCATCGCCCTAACAGGCAAATAAAGCCCATAGTGGAGACGCGGGATGGGGGGGTGTGCGTAAATGTCGGGATTTTCTCCAAACTGCAGCTGAGGTATGCTCAGCATGTGATGTGAAATCTGCTGGTTTTGAAAGGCTCCTCATAGGCAGAAGGAGTCAAACGCTTCGCTGGCATTCACGTTTGCAAGGCCGCAGACAGGATTTTTTTTCCTGCAACAATTTCAAATAAATAAATTATCATAATAAAACCTCAAAACACTCAAATTCCCGCAAAAAAATGGATCATTGGATTTAAATAAAAAAATAACACCAACCGGACCACAAAACTGTTTTGTTTAAATTTGAAGAAGACCAATTGACTAAAAATGTGATTGACTATTTTAAATAAGTGCCACAATATGCAGTTTTGATAAATTTAGATGTTTTTATTCCAAATTTACTCAACATTGTTACATTTAAATTATTAATCGTTTTGTTGGATTTAGGTAAATGGTAACCAAACAGGACAGTTGGAGACTGACTCCACTCTCAGCCCAGATTTAAAAAATGAAAAAAGGGGGCGGGGCTAGGGGAGGTGGGCTTAGCGGAGGAGGTGTGGTCAGGATATGTGACAGTGAGGTTGGATTGTAGTGACAAAATGATTTTTTTTTATTATTGTCTCAATGAAAATAATAAATAAATAAATCATAATGGTCATGAGGCCCGAGCAGGCTGCCTCCTCATTCTACAGCCGCTCTCTGTCTGCCGGTCAGCCAGCTTTCTGTTCTTGGCGTTGCGGGTCAACGTCTGCCGCTCTTGGCGTCTTCATCGAAGAGTGAGCTCCGCCGTTTTCAGCGTCGCGGGGTGAGTGCCAACGCTCTCTGCATTAGTTGGAGAACCCAAGGTAGGAGGGGCTTCTGGTCACACACAAGATGGCGCCATAATCGATCTATAGCCGGAAGCAGAAATCGTAACTGTAGCCGATTGCGTAAGTGGAAATTTCCTAAACTTTAATTATATTTTAAAACCTTTTCAGAACCATCAGCATTTATGCTTTTGAATGTGAATAAACTGTAACTGTTTTTCCTTCATGAATCCGCTGATCCGACCCACGAAAGGCAGTTTTTGCTCCGTGACAGAGAATATCAAAAGAGAGAAGAATCGGGGAAAAAACGCAGAAAGCTTAAAAATATACTTTTTTTGTGGAAGGCTTAGGCAGGGGGAGGGACTTCTGGCTATTAATTTTCGGGCGCCATATTTTTTTCTGTGCAGCCAGAATCCCTTGCAAGGTAGTTGATTTGCTCCGCCACACTCTGTGTCGCTCAAACGGTCACGTGGTGAGCTTCAACTCTCTGTGTCACATGCTCAAAGATGGGCGGGGCTTTTATACTGGAGCCCAGAGCATGATGTCATGTAACTTCTGGGACTTACACCAGCTGACCAATCACAAAATTCAACTGTAATACCTCGTTTCAACCTGTAGGGGGCAGCACACAGACGGTTTTTGACAATCATTTTAGGAGTAAAAAAAGTTTATTATAAATTGTAAAAAAAATATCGACAAGGATCAGCAGACAGCACTTGTAAAGCCCCATTTATAGAGGTCAACAGTGAAAAAAGTTGATTTAGGGTTTGGTTACCCTTTACCATTTTTATGTTGTATTTATTAATCGCTTTTGTTGAATTTACTTTACATTATTGCGTTGAATTTATTAATCTTTATTTTGAATTTACTCAACAGGATTACATAAAGTTTATTAATTATTCTGAATTTACTTAACAGTATTAAATTGAAATTATTTATCATTTTAAAATAAAGAAAACACAATTTCTTCCATTTTAAAAAAATTCCTGAAGTTAAAAATACTAAACATGTTAATCATGTTATAGGATTTCAATAAATACAATTTCAGTTGTTTTCTAACCCTAATTTACAGTTTCATGTATATCTCTAAAAACAAAAACATTTCCTAAAGTTTTATTACATTTAATAACGTTGATTTTTTGGGGTGTTGCTATCCCTAAAATAGTTTTATTTACATAAATCAGAGTTCTGCAACCTTTGATTCTGAAAGAGCCGTTTGGTTCAGTTTTTAACTGAACAAAACCGAGCAAGAATGCAAAAAAATACACTTCATCTGTGTTTTTGTAGCCATTTATTTATAGGAAGGATGTTTTAAATCATTATAATAACTGAATTAATATAATTTAACTATTCTTCTTCTTTTGACAGCAGCACATAAGTTCCCTTCGAAATAAAATGAACCCTGTGTCAAATAAGTAAGAAAGTCACATCAAACATGCTATTTTTCTATATTTAAGACTCTTTATCCAATTCCTCCTTTTTACTATTGAATATAAACATGAAAACATTGGTGTAGAATCTATTTTTAAATAAATGTATATGTGCTTATTTGTTATTCTTATAATAAACTATTCATAACATTATTTTTGTCAGTTATCTGACATGTTAAAAATCTAAATATAAACTTGATTAAGTAAAATAAATGAAGTAATTGTTATTGAAATTATTAGCATTTTTATTCGAGGCCACAATGTAGGTTTGAAGGAGCCCTGATATAGACTTTATTATAGCATCAGTTGTAATCTGCATTAAAAATCTTCTTTTGATCATTTTATTTCCCTCGATCCTCCTCTTCTACAAAAAAAAGAAAAAACAGGAGAAAACACCAAAAGATTGAAAAAGGAGCAAAAAGGAATCATGGAGCAACATAATGGAAATGAAGTCCCTCCCTGCGCCTCCTGAAGACTCCCCTCCCGCCTCGTTTCACAGCTAGGTGGAGAAGAACAGACAAAACGCTCATCAGTGTGTGAGTGGCATGACGTCTATTATTGTTGCTGATTTTCACGTTTTCACACAACACACTCCTGCTGAGTTAATAAATCTGACCTCTGCTTAATTAAAATAACAGACAACCCTCCACTGAGAAAAAAGGAGAATCATTCTGACTAATCACTAATTAAGATTTACCCCGAAAAAACAAAAAAATGACTATTTTTAGAGGATTTTTTTACAGAAAAGTTTCAGCTCCTCCAGAAAAATAAACCTCGTCAAAGAGCAGCTTCAATTAGCACAGCTGTGGTGCAGAGGCAAATCCCCCGAACCACAGAGACTACAAGAAATTAATCACATTGAATATTTATGGGGTAATGCAGTCTTCTGCGCGAGCCGGGTCCGTGCTGCATTGTTAATTGCTAATTTTGCAGTGTTGGTCTTCTGACCAAAGAAGGTGAAAGAGGCCAGAGACACAGACACAACACAATGATTGTGCTGTAATAACTCTGGGCTTGAATGTTGGCCCCCGCAGCCGTGAGGGCTGTAATTCTGCAGCGAGGAGTGTTAAGAGGATATCATTATCATGTGTTTTCTAAGTAAGCTGCAGATTTGGTTAAATATAGTGTGTTTTTTTTTTTTTGTGGGTCCTTGTTTCCTCTTTCTTTTCAGTTTTGTGTAAAGCTGGGTCAAGCCGACCCCTCCCAAGGCGATTCTTTTCAGGCGGAGCTGCCAAAGCGCCACAACTGCAGCCAGTATAGACGCCATGCTCAAAAACTGATTGAAAAGAGCCTCACATGTTTCAAAGCATGCTGGGAACTGGGGGCCAGGCGAAAGCCCAAAGTATTAAGAAGTCACTAGTATTCTATAAAAAGGCGGCATATGCTCCAGCAGCGATGCTGTCTGTGATTCAGAAGAGCTTTTAATGAAGCCTTTTTGGATTTTGACTCCGAGACAAAAGAGAATTTTTCCCAAAAAACTGATTTTTGTCAAAATCCAACTTACACATTTTTCCAATAATCTAATGTAATTGCCTGTGGTGTAAAACTCCCAGGTCACAGCAGTGGAAACATCTGTGATGTGATCCCTTCATCCTCGGTTCAAACGGAACAGATTTGAAGGACACGGCGAGGAGAGGACACGACTCCAGCCACTGAAGTTAATTAAAGCAGATTTTATGAATACCATTATACTCTCAGATTGTCAAAGATCTCTCGAGTATCAATTGTTGATTTGTCAAAATAGATTTTTAATTAAAGCGTGAATGAGAAATATGTCTTTCTTATTTAAGCTGAAATCTGCATTTTATCAGAAGATGGAGAAAGTAAAAAAGAAATCATTCATCCAAATCCCCAAAGACTCCCATTGTTATCTCCATATACAGTTCCTCTCAAAATCGCAGAGCGGAAAAGAAATTCTGAGAAGAAGTGCGGCGCCGTGCTCCACGTTTGCATATTTATTCAGCTGTCATATCTATCAGAGCAGATCATCAGAGGAGATAAGCTAAGGAGATGAGGGAATAATGGCTCTCGCTGAGAGGCGGCGGGATGATTCCAGCACATTCCTGAAAAACACCAGGATCCGGGTAAACAGAAAGATACTGTACAAAGCCTGGCATTCCAATAGGATACCTGCTAACTGATGGTGATGATGGCAGCAGGAGCGATGATGAAGATCCTCTGAATAACATTTGAACAATGGTATTTTATGGAAACT
>NC_050527.1:19494825-19495447 GCF_002922805.2 Oryzias melastigma | reverse complement strand
GCCGGTTTAAAGCTGGCTCCTGATTGGTCAGTTTAAAGCTTTGCCCTGATTGTCTGGTTTTTAGCCAACTCCTGATTGGTCGCTTTAAAGCTGGCTCCAGATTGGCCGGTTTAAAGCTGGCTCCTGATTGATCGCTTTACAACTGGGGCCTGATTGGCCGGTTTAAAGCTGGCTCCTGATTGGTCGGTTTAAAGCTGGCTCCTGATTGACCGGTTTGAAGCCGGCTTTTGATTGGCCGGTTTAAAGCTTAGCCCTGATTGGCCGGTTTAAAGCTAGCTCCTGATTAGCCGGTTTAAAGCCGGCTCCTGATTGGCCGGTTTAAAGCCGGCTCCTGATTTGTCGGTCTAAAGCTGGCTCCTGATTGGCCGGTTTAAAGCTGGCTACTGATTGGTCGGTTTAAACCTGGCTCCTGATTGGCCGGTTTAAAGCTGGCTCCTGATTGGCTTGTTATGGGCCGGCTCCTGATTGGTCGGTTAAAAGCTTAGCCCTGATTGGTCGGTTAAAAGCTCGCTCCTGATTGGCCGGTTTAAAGCCGGCTCCTGATTGGTCGATTTAAGGCTGGCTCCTGTTTGGCCGGTTTAAAGCTGGCTTCGGATTGGCCGGTTTAAACTTCTTTTTTTAC
>NC_050527.1:19488485-19494693 GCF_002922805.2 Oryzias melastigma | reverse complement strand
TGATTGGCCGGTTTAAAGCTGGCTTCGGATTGGTCGGTTTAAACTTCTTTTTTTACGTCCTGTGATTGAGATTTTATTAAATTAATGAGTTCATATGGCATTTATTTGTAGTTTTTGAACAAAAACAATCTTATAATAAATAAGGTGGTGAACTAATGTCATTCTAACGGCTGTAATGCGGCAGCAGCAGTGCACCCGCTATGTAGGGCGGGGGGCGGAGCCAAATGGAGCTGTCTGCTTTTAGAAATCCAACAACAAACAAACTGACCATTATTTATTTTGGGATGGGGACCTACATGAATTTTCCACAATAACAAGCATTAGCGTTGCCTAAAAATTGTGGAAACTCCGTGGTTCTCCGCGAAAGTCCTGCCCACTGACGTCAAGTGAGGCAACAGTGTTTTTAGTTTTCACAAGCATAATAAAGAAAGTTTATGAGAAAAAAGGAAAAAAGTTAGGTGAAAAAGGAGAAAAAGTAATTCCAGTAAATATTTCAAATAAACTGCAGTGATCTTGGTAGAGAAATTCTTAATTTTTGGGCTGCGTGGTGTGACTTTAGCCTGGTTTCTTAAATGTATTTTCATTCAGAAATATGTTGATTAGTTTTTAGACAAATTTTATTCTTGTTCTTATAAAATTACACCTAAAACTTTCACTCGATGTTGTAAATTAAGTTTATTAAACATTTTTGGGGTTTCCACAGCAAGATGAATCCCATTTTTCCAGACAGAATTTTTTTGTTTTTGCATGATTTTATTAGTACTGTGTAAATACAACATGGAAAAATAACAAAATATAGGTAGTGTTACATAAGCAGTTAATTAGTAATTTTTTTTATCCAGTTCTCAGCCCTAATATATATTTACACAAGTACTTTGATTATCAGACATAAAATAAGAACATTGTTCTTCTGTTTGCTGCCTTTCGTTCATGAAGTTGTAGGATTGTGTTATATTTTGTACATGATTTTATGTTTCTGATGTTCCTGATCCTTTGGAAGGATAGATAAAGAAAGAAAAAGCTGACCATAGCTATTTAACCTGGCCCGCCAAAGTGGAATTAATTATACTAATGATCCTTCATATCAATGTTGTTTTTCCCATAACTCTGGTGTCTCCTCAAACATAGTACAAACATACTGATCTCTGTTCAGGCTCAGAAAGCTTTTATATATTCATATGATGTTGGAAAATGTGATGTATCTTTGATGTTCATGTGTGTTTTTCGAGTCAGCCATTTTTCCAATCATACAAACGCCACAAACACATTTCACTAAGCTTGTGCTTTTTTTCCAGAGAGACATCAACTGTTTGGAACAGTTAGCACTAAAATGAGAACAAAGGCCACAGTTTCACACTAAAAACTCAAAAATCTTCAATTTTAAAATACATTAGTTTTAAATCAAAATGAAAGCACATTCTATGTTATTGGTTTTTTTTTCAGATGGATTACCAAAACACCCCACACATCTGGTCCAGGTCCAGCCGTTCTGTCAAATGTTGGAACTCTTTGTGGTGTACAAGTCAAAAGTTTGCTCACTTCTGGTCCAGTGGAAGACCAGAGATGGAGGTAGAGAAGGAGGACATGAGGGTGGTTGGTGTGAGTGAGGAGGATGCTGAGGAGGTTAGATGGAGGCGGATGATTTAAACTCAAACTTTATTCATTTATATAGCGCCTTTCATTCAGAAGAAGCTCAAGCGCTTATCATAAAATCTAATAAAATACATTAAAAAGACAGTGTTTTAAAACGCAAAGACATAGAGCTTTAGTGTGGTGACTTCTAGAGGGAAAGAGTCAAAGGCAAAATTCTCCATGTCAGTAGAACTGACCACAAATAATAACAACCCTAAAACTAATTAATAATAAAGTAACTCTGAGCTAAAATGAGAACGGGGAAAGGGATGCAGAAGGATCTACTCTATTCAGGGCAACACTGGACCAGCTGAGAAACCAGAACAATACTGGGCAATTTTTAAAACAACACAGCAAAAGTGGATCTTCAGAACTGTTAGGTTCATGACAAAATCAAGTGATGTTTGTTCTTAATCACTCTATTGTTTAAATAACATTCCTACTCAATTCAAAGATTTTATTCACAAACACATGGATATGTCTCTTCCAACACTACAAATCCCACAATTCTTCTGTGAGGCAGAAGCTAGTCACATGACCACACACAGGAGCATGTGGGCTGATCATATGATGGGATTAGCTCCGGCTGAAGAGCAGCAACATCTCAGTAGAATCACAGCCTGCATCTTTCCCAACATTCAAAGGTAAAGCTGGAGGAATCCCTCCATTTCACCTTGTTTTTCTGCCTTTGAGAGCGAGGCTGCAGCATTACCCAGAGGGCTTTGGGGCAGCTGGATGAGAGAGGATGACGGGGGGGCTGAAATGGCTCAGGGGGGGTGGGGGCAGGCCATACATCAGAGATGTCTTGCTATTGTTTTGAGCGTTGGATCATAAGCGTCTGAACAGCGTGAGCGTGCTGTGCCCCCAGCCTGAGTGTGTGAGTGAACGTTTCTGGACAGAAGCTGGAATCTAAAAGGCTGAATGAATGTGGAGGCAAGATGTAAACCCTGGCCCAAAATGTGGGAAAGCTCCATCCTGAAGTTTCTCCAACAAACTGCTTTATTTTACCGGGGAACAGACAAGACACACTATCTTATATACTATCATACATGTCTTGTCCTTTATATTAATATGATGAGCTGTAAAAATGTATTTGGCCTCATTTCTTATGAGCACGGCCTTGCTGCCTGCCAATTAGATGGCGGAAAAAGGGAAGAGCTTTGAACCTGTAAAATCAATACTTAGCATTTTGTCCTCACATAGCATCCGTACAGGATTTGGGGTTGTCTGGGCCCGTGGAGATTTTTATACGGTGAGGTTACATCATAAGGGGAGCCCAGGTGGGCTTTGCACTTCCTTGCACCACACGAGATAGTGCCACAGAGTGCACACGGAATCTGCTTCGCCTCCAGTTCACACCAGACGCGTATTTTTTCACGACTGTCAACAGACCCTTCTGCTCAGCTGTGGTTATTGACAGCTTATACAAATATTTTGACATCGCCCATCTTGACTTGCCACCAACTAACATCCAGAGCAGTTGTTTATTATGGATGAAACCAACAAATTCTGGATAGAGATATCCTCTCGCAGTTAACTGATGAAGGAGGAAGCATTTGTTTTTTTATGGCACAGAGAGACGGTCCTCATGAAAGTTCAGTCTATTGTTCTGGATAAAAAAAAAAGTATATATATATCTTTTGAGCAATACTCCGATGTTCTTTAATAAATGTTTACAAAGCACAATCAGAAGTGTTTTTGAAGAGTCTGGATCGGTAACGGACATGTTTTGGCTGCAGGGGTGAGACAGAGACTGGGGTTATCCGTATTTGCGGATTCAGCCTATTTGGGACAGAGTAAGGGGAGAATCCTGTATTTTCATCTCTACACAGTCTGTTCAGATACAAAAATATGATTGCATTTGACAATCGCTGTATTTTGTTGTGAAAAATTGTCTATATTTTGAAAATTGATCAGATTTTCTTGTCAGGATTGAAGCAGATTGCTTGCAGCTTGCGCAAAAAATTGCGTGAGCCTTCTGCGGAGGACCGCGGCACTCCGCGTCTGGTCTGAACTACACCATAGGTTAACAAGGGCGGCGAATGGAAGCGGGCTCCGTTCTGTACCGCTTCCGCGTGCAGTTTGAGCCAGGCGTGATTCGTGCTGTCACCTTAAGGGACGTTATGAAAATGGAGCATACTGTTGTCATACATGTGATAAGCGTGTCTGTCATAATAATAACGGATTAGATTTATTCCCGCTCAAAGCGCTTATGATGTATTTCCATTATTCATTCATATTTGGTGATGGTAAGTTGCTGATGTAGGCACAGCTGTCCTGGGGGAGACTGACAGAGAAGTGGCTGCCAGTACATGCCTATTGCCCCTCTGACCGTCACCGGGACATTCATATGCATTCACACACCAGTGGAGCCACACTGGCAGCATCAGAAAGGAGAATCTAAGTCCAACGCACTGATGCTGTCATACAGTGGCCTTACGCAGCACTCCAGTCATTCACTGACTCCTTACTGACCACATACATGCTCCATGCATGGGGTGTGCATGTGATACATTAGTGTCCATAGGATTCCTGTAGGATCACACACAGAAACTACACTGTCATGATCTAATTTGTCTAAATATCTAGTTCCTAACAGTCTGACTGCATGCAAGAAGCGTGCTCTTACCTAGACAGCACTAAGAAGCTCCTTGTGCAGCGCCCAGGTTTTAGGGAGGTTGAAACGAGAAATCCAAAGGACACACATGCATATTGTTTAGGTGTTTGCTTCAACTTGTTGCCTGAAGCAAACTTATAGAATATATGTGCATGAACATTTTGCTCTACAGGCTCATTGAGTGATTTATGACTTGATAGTTTTTGCGGGCCACCTACCCATAAGGGTTTGCCGTTTTCCACTCAGAGACAGCTCATGTCCACTGCTGACTAAGGCATTAGTGTTTAGTGGATTACAGCTGGTGTGACAAATGAAGCATCCGCATTTTACCTGTAAGATCAAACACCTGTGTCTCCCAGCTTCCTATTGGATGGACTCTTCTAATACAGAATATTGGCACTGCAAAGTACAAGCAAATCTGGGAAATAGGCAGGGCAGTTGTAGTTGTGGTCTGGAGTTGTCTACCCCTAACCTGTTGTGCTACTAATGTCGGTAATGGCCAGAGTTGGACCTGTATGAACTATTAGTAAATTCCAATACTATTCGATGTAAATTGATTTGTACTCATGAGCTTCTCTTGTCATCAGACCTGCTGCAGCGTCTTTGTGTCTTTGTGACCTCCAACACATTCACAGACATCTAAAACCAAACTTTGTAGAAAAGCCTTTTAAATTATGAGACTGCATTTGATTCTGGATCTATACATTTACATGTCACACATCCACCACAACTGAACCACTATAACCAGAAGCCACATGAACTACATACTGTATAGAGCACACCTCATGAGCACAGAGGCCTGCTGCCACTTGTGGAAATACACTACACATTCACATTGGCTGAGAAACAGGATTTTATATTTAAATTGAACAAACTTGATTGTCAATGGTCATGAGTGCCATTCACTTTAGTGTGCACCTTCCTTACTGTGAAAACAGGTGCGTAAAGAGAGTCTGGATCCCAAACACATTTACAGGATGAGTTTTAAGTTTTAGGACAAGGGAAAAGGAAAGAAACAACATGTGTTTATGTCAGGAATCACTCTAAAAGCTGACTAAAAACAGATTTAGATTATATCCTGTATACAGTTCAACTCAACAATTCTAAAATTCAATCTAAAATGACAGTTAATAGAGAGGATGCTGCGATCATCTTGTTTTGGACAAATGTAATCCTCCTTGATATTCACAGCTGCATGAACCAATAACCTGGATGACACACTGAGATCCTTGACCTACATAGTCACTAATTAAAGCAAAAATGTTGACAATGACAAACATATGGGCTAGCCCAGCACAGACAGACATTCCATGGGCTCAGAGAAAAGAGGGAAGGTGTTTCATTTGCATTTGTTGCAGAGGTTGGGAAATCTGTTTGCCTCCAATGTCAGAGCCGAACCGTCAAAGATGTTAGCTGGAGAGCTTCAAACGTTTCTGTGGACCTTTGGTGGAGCTGTCTCTCTTTTGAGACTGCATCACAAAGGTCTGCTGGAGCTGAATTCCTGTTCCTGATGACGTCTTCACTCTGGATTCTGGGTATGAATTCTGCATGTTCTTCAGTTGCTTTTCCACAGTCCAGGATCAAACACTAATTTAAAATTTACTCTGCTCCATGCTAACTACTTTATTTTCTGCAGTTGCTCTCAAATTAAATCAAAGCTGCTTTTCTATAAGACGTTCACTATCCTAACAGTTTTATTTCCACACTCATGTTTTGGGACCATGCACGTTTGGATGTTCAGACAAATTTTCTAAAATGTTCAATAGAAATGCTTTTTTCTAGGTTCTACGTGATGGGGTGGTTTAAGTTTCTTTTACATAAAAACTAAGGATGTATTTGGACTAGACACACTGATTCACTTAAAGCAGGGGTGTCAAAATAATTGGCTCAGGGGGCCAAAATCCAAAATATACCTTAGGCTGAACAAGATAAACATTTATTGAACAAAACTTAAAAAAA
>NC_050527.1:19475942-19488068 GCF_002922805.2 Oryzias melastigma | reverse complement strand
TTAGGCTGAACAAGATAAACATTTATTGAACAAAACTTAAAAAAACAACAACTTTTTTGCATAAAAACAGGCAAGAATATTTTTCCAGAGTAAATGAACTTAAACCTTAAATAACTTTCAATATTTTAGTCTCTCTAAAAATATATTTTGTCAAAATTATACAAGTTAGAAATGAGCTCAAGATAACATCGGACCATTTTAAACAATATAATAGAATGATCTGGAGGGCCGAATATAATAATCATCGGGTCAGAACCCGCCCCCCTGGCCTTAACTTTGACACATGTTGCGTAACCCTTGCATTATCCGAGGGATGTTTACATTAAAAGTGGGGTCATCTGAACCCCACAGGACAGCACACTGCACTTCTTTTTTCAAGGATTTTTTTATCTTCACTGGTGTCCGTGGCAGACATGAAATCATGGGAGGGGTCATCTGGACCCCTTAAGTGAGAACGAGGGTTAAAGGGAGCCAGAGTTTGTTCCACTAATAAGCCGGAACAAATTTTCTGTTGTAATAGGCCAAAATAGACCCTGGTTCGAGACAGGAACCGCTCTTGGACGCATCTTTCTAGATGGTTCCACACAGTCACAGTCTGTGACACAGTCACAGAAACTGATTAAAATGTGTTCAGATGAATGTAAGCTCATTAAAATAACTTTTAATGTGGACACATTGCTTCTCACGCTGTTTCCCCTATATGTCATAGACACTTAGCAGCCTATCTTCTCAGCCGTCCCCAGTAACCACCTTGCAGCATGCCTCCGCCGTAAAGTACCAGTAAAAAGTTATACCTGATATCGATACAGACGTTCAAATTGATCAGCGAAATATCAAGTTTGAAGCAGTGAACCAACCCGACAAGGATTCCAAAGCGCAGGACTTCCATAATTTCAGTTTCTAGTTACTTTGAACTGCCTATGTAATTCCGGGCCAATGACAGACGAGATCTTTAGTCGCATGGTTTTGTTTACAAGCTTTTGTTGAAAGCAGGAAAGGCCATTTGACGATAGTCTGAATACAAACCAAACGCAGGTTCAGGATTCGATCAGGACCAAATCAAGCACACTAGGTCCACACCAAATTGTTTATCTAGTGTCTGTAAGTATTCTTGTAACACACATGGTCCAAACACAGCAGTTTTGCAATCTATGAAATGATTTTCTTTCTTTCTCTTTTTTTTTTTATTTTTTTTTTTAGTCTGGATAAGTTATTTCATCTCTTGTTTTTACTCACCTGCATTTAAAGGACAATTTCTTGTCAAAAGACGCTTTGACATGTGAGCTGCTCAGGACCGAGGCATCAGACAACGTCTTTACCTCCTCAGCGCCTGACTCCTGTTTTTAATAAAACTGCTGCACTCACCCCCTCCAAGAATAGTGCTTCATTCTTTTTGTCAGGCACTGTACAATCACTTCATCTTTTAATATCAGAGTTCCACTGTGTTGTTGGCAGGAAGCCTCCAACTCTTTGTTTCTTGAATAGACATATTTGTGCTTGAAAGAAACCTGTTTTGATTAAAGTAAAAAAAAAAAAAGTTCTACGTTTGATAACTCATGCATCTGCAGACACAGTCAATTTAAAAATCTGAAAACATGAGTATGGACACTGTGAAGAAACAGTAATAAGAAAAAAATAAATCATTTTTCTGACTTCACTGAGTCTTTTTGTCCTTTTCACGGATGAGCCGCCTTTGTGATATTATTCTACTGATTTTATATTTCTCCACAGTGGCCTTATTTGTAATGATCTAATCTGATAAGAATAACTAATATTTCCAGAATGTAGAAATTACAGAATTACAGGAGCCTAAAAAATGAAACAAAAAAATATAAGTCCAAAATAAATATACAGTATAAATAGTTTAAAACATACTTTGTCCACCGAATACTTTCAAAAGAAAAGTATTTTGGAAGCATGTAAATATATATCTCCTCCCATGATAATCAAGCCTCGTGATTGAAGTAATCGTGCATCTTGGATGTTTCATCCTGGATAGTGGCTTCCACACTCACTAGTCCTCGGCCTCCTTCCTTGCGGCTACCATACAGTCTCAGGGTGCTGGATTTGGGATGGAACCCTCCATGTATGGTGAGGAGCTTTCGTGTCTTAACATCCATGGTCTGTATCTCTTCCTTTGTCCATCTTATTATTCCTGCAGGGTCTCTGATGACTGGCAGTGTGTAATTGTTTATTGCCCTGGTCTTGTTCTTGCCGTTGAGCTGGCTTCTCAGGACTTACCTTACTCGTTGGAGGTATTTGGCTGTCGCGGCTTTCCTTGTTGCCATTTACCTGTGGAATTCCAAGGTACTTGTAACTGTCCTCGATGTCTGCTGAGTGAGATCCCTTCTGTGTGGACTACCTTGCCTCTCTTTGTCACCATCCGACTGCATTTCTCAAACCCAAATGACATTCCAATGTCAGTACTGTAGATCCTGGCGGTGATGTCCCTGGGTCTGCAACCTTCTTTTTTTCTTTGCTATTTGACAGCTTACTGCTACAATAGGGCATAAGGAATACTTTGACACACGAGGTATATATTTGTATAAACCCCTTTTGTATTTGAGGCTAAACCTAATTTATATTAATTATGTTTGAATACATTTCTTGTTGGATTGGATGGGGAGAAGAACAGAAAAGGCGGGAGAGGGATGTGAGAGATGGGGGATAAAGGTACAAAAGAATGTGGAGAAAAATAGGTTAAAGAAGCTGGATAGGATTAAGAAATAGGGTGGGTTACATCAAAAATAAGTTTATCATCATTACTCAAAGGTGTAGAGGTTTGTTGAAAGGGCAGGGCACATCCTCACACACACTCAAATACAACAAACATATGTGTTGGCTCCAAAAACCTTCACACACATACACGTCAACACGTAAACAACACAACTACAGTGTATTCAAAGTTATGATGCAAATTGTATTTAAGTGCCAGAAAGATATAATTCTTTGTTTTTCAATCACTGAAATCAATCGGAGACACCAATGATAAATAGTTTGGCAGGTGAGTTCAATTAAAGGAAATGGGACTTTAAAAATGATTAAGGAGAACAACATTTAAAAAAAAATATGGTAAAGAAAAGCATTTTCTGTTGCTGAAAAGCCTAAAATAGTTAAATGCTTTGGATAAGGTATTAAAATCTTGGATATCTCATGAAAACTTAAGATTAGGGTTGGGTTCTTAAAATCAATTAAACGATTTAAGCTTAACAGATCAATAATCGATTTATAAAAAAGAAAATCGATTCAGCACATAAAGCTAAAGTCCGCTAACTTGTGCTAACATTTAATGGAATTTCCCATAGGACTGTTAGTGCTAACGCTCGGTCGACCTAAACATCCTTTGCTGACTAAATGAACATCTTTATAAACTCACAGACATGAACTTTCCAAACTCTTTTAAGGAAATAATAAATAATAATAAAGTAACTATTTGTGGTCTAAAACTTTTTTCCCCTCATACTGTTGTCTTCTTCTTGAATAAAGTGTACTTCTACTGTGCGATCTCCACCCATTGTCCAAACTGAAACGTCCTCCAGGAGAAGCAGAACAATGTTTCCAATGTTAATGATCTGAACATTTTAGTTAGAACTTCTCCTTTAGAGAATCCATGTAACACTGGATGATATTAACATTATTATCAGTATTTCACTGATATATTTTTATATTTATTTAAATATATTAAAATCATATAGTAGATTATTTATGTATTTCTAAACAAACGTGTATAAATGTGAATTCAAAACTCAAAATTGAATTGAATTAAAGAATTGAAAGAATAAAAAAAATTGGAATCAAATCGACGCAGGTTGTTGTGAATCTAATCAAATCGTTTCTGGAAATTATAATCAATACTCAACCCTACTTAAGACTGATCATCGTAGTATTAGGAAATTTGTGGCTGATCCCAACAAGGCTGCAACATCAGCAAGGAGGTGGTGGAGTCATAGTTTGGGCTGCAATCATAGGGAGAGAGCTGGTCGCCCCTTTAGTGTCCCTGAAGGTTTAAAAATGACCTCTGAAAAGTAGGTGGAGTTTCTGACTGACCTCTTTCTTCTGTGGTCCAAAAAGAAGAACCGTATTTTCCGTAACAAAATCATCTTCATCATGATGATCCATCTCTGCTGCAGAATACCTCTGCATCATTGGCTACTATGGACATAAAATGAGAAACTGATGGTGACATCACCCTATTGAGAATCTCTGGGGCCAAATCTCTGTGAGGGTGGGGGTGATTCACATCCAAACAGCAGCAATGGAAGGATATTCTGACATCCCGCAAAGACATTCAAGCAGAAACCCTCCAAAAAGTTTGATGGATGCAAAAATTTTGAAGCTCCTTCAAAATAAGAGTCCTATGTTCAAATGGAGCTTGATCTATGAAGATGTTTTTGATGGAATAGTTAAACTCAACAAAAGACCATTTTCAGTTCTTTAGCATCTATCAAATGTTGTGGAACATTTGATTTCTGTAATTGACTGTAATTTGTATTGAATATTTAGAAAAGGATATTTGGAAAAATCATGGAAAAATATCGCTAGCATTATAGCTCCGATGCGAGCGCCGCAGTTTTTACTTAATTTTGAAAGTGTGTGAGGAAATCCCACGTTTCCCATGTCCCATGTTCACGTCCTGCGTCTGCGGTCAGGCCTCTGCCGCGGTGCAAATCCGTTTTGTTTGGTTCGAATTTTTGCTGGACGACGCAGCTGAACTGCAATGAACAAAGGGGGGATTAGCATGAACGTATGTGAGTTTGGAGTTTTGCGAGATCAGAGGCAGAGTCTGTGGCTGCAGCCAACCCGTAGCTAATATGTACCATCGGCTGCAGTTTCAGTAGCCGATGCTTTGACCAGGAACCTGTGAGGTTGCCAACCCATTGACTAGGCACGCATAAGTGCAGCTTCGGCGCCGGAATTTTCTGCCAGACCTGCTGTTCGGGCTGCGCGCGAGGCTGCAACGTTCTCTCCTTCTTAGAACGAGATAACTAAATCGGTGGATAGTATACATGCGAGCATATCTACTTATGATATAGTCCAGAAGTTTTTCTTTAACCTGCTTTTGGAATTTATTTAAATCCGTGCATTACAAGCTAGGAAATATTCCGGCCGAAAAATGCAGTTCACAAAACCACTCAACAGTTTTTAAAAAAAGAGTTAGTTGTCGTCTAATTTCTCCACTAGTCGATTACTGTTGATTTATTCTACATCTCCTGTAATTTTCAGGAGAAAAAAACAATTAGCAGATACTGTTTTTTAATTCGCAAGCCTCCGTGTCGAAGAATTGAATGCTGGAACAGGAGGTCATGTGACCGAATCTTGCAAGCTGATTGGCTGCAAGCGATGTGTACAGGCATACAGGAGCAGATTTCTGTTTGATTATTTGATAATATGGAAATTAATATTGATTTAATACTAAATTTAATTTAATTTAATTTAATTCTTGTAGTTCGCTTGATTAGCTTTCCAACGATACCCTCCTTTTGTGGATTGGACAAATAATGAGAAAGTTACGACAATTTAAAGACTCTAATCTTTGTTTCTGTCACATAAATATCACTGTTTTGCTGTTTATTTAGGAATAAAATTAGACCCTACTTTTGATCACCTAACGTGCCATAACTTTCTTATTCTTTGAGCTATCTTAATGATCTTTATACCGTTGAAATGGTCTCTTTCAGCCCTCTCCAGTGATATAAATATCAGAGCAATCAATCTAATTTGAAAATGTTTGTAACATACCTACTTAGACTAAGTAAGTCACTCACTCACAAAATCATTTTTGTTGGTTGTTTGCTAAACTCAATGATAACCTTGTTATCTGTGTTAAGTTTTGCAATCTTTAAGGGGGTGTTACAGCCCCAGGTGTATCCGGCACTCTTGTTTTAGTTGTATGTGTGCTTGTGTTGGGGTGTTATGAGTGTTACTGCGGGCGTGCACGTGGCGGGGGGTGCGCTAAGCACGTCCTGGTGCGGTGCAGTCTTGTGCTGCTATATAAAAAACATAGCAACTTTTGTTGCAACTTTTCACAAAAGCCGCCACAACATCAGGCGTTTTAGGCCGCAACAATCATAAAAATCTGCCGCGAAATCCTGGAGGGTCTGTGTAAGGAACGCGATCTGCTGTATAAGGGTGCTTCGTTCTCTAACAGACCAAAAAATTCAAAAAGATCCATAAAGTTCTGTTTGATTGTTTAGGAAAATCCATTTTATGTGTTTGTGGCTATCAGGCTATTCATTAATAAAATGAAGCTTTAAAATACTTACAAGTGATCATAAAAAGTTTTTAAATATATATATACACATATATCTTCTTCTTCACCTTTCGGCTTATCCCTTTCGGGGTCGCCACAGCGAAACATATATATATATATATATATATATATATATATATATATATATGTGTGTGTGGGGGTGTGTGTGTGAATAAATAAGATACATCCTGTGTATAATAAGATCCTCCTGTTGTAGCAGATTCACTTGAATTAAGATTGCAAGAAAGTCAAACATGGAATTTTCTACTATAATCATTTAGGTGTGCTCCTTTTTCTTCTTCTCCTTTGTAACCATGAATTTAAATGTGGCAACATTGGTATGCATCCATAACATAAAATAAAAACTCTGTACATGTAAATGCAATTATAAACATTAAGGACATTGCCTCTGAACAGCAACTAGACGCTGTTATCCAGTAGACGATAAGCATTGAGCTTTACTTGCATATAAACAACTCAGACAATAAATTAAACTTTTTACCATTGTTTTTTTTCACTTTTTTTTAATTAAAAATCTAAATAGAAATGTCAAAATGAAATTAACTAAAACAAATGAACTAAAACTACAAACCCATTATTAATTAAAATTGCTCCAACGTTTCTTCAAAGCCACTATGGGGGTTGAAAGAGCAGCTGTGACTCTGGACCCTCGGGTTACAGAGTTTAACTGGTGTTTTTTCAAAATACATTGAGAGTAGCGCTGACAGGCTCACCTGTCCTCACACAGTCGTGCTTATGAACTACTGGAAAAAAATCAGAAAGGGACACAATCTAAACAAGTCTAATGGGGCAAATCTGTCAAAGTATCATTACTTTAATGCTTTCATCAGTCTAATTCCAGTTGTTGGACATTTTTAGACATTTGCTTTTCAGTCCTCCTCGAGACATGGAGTGAAGATCACAACCAACCATAGAAAACCATCTACACATGCAGCTTCCATTAACTGTTAGTAGCGAAGGTAGATTTCTAGAATATCTTTTTAAACCTAAACCAAAAACTCTTCGTTATTCATTTCCATCACCTATAATGATCTGTCGGTCCTGAAGAGTGTCTGAATCAGATCAGGTCATGTGGTTTCTCTGCTCTTCATGACATGAGTCAACATAGCTGACTGTGAATTCAATTTATCAACAAATATGGCAAACTTCTTTATGTGAACAAGTAAGGGATTCTAGCCCATCATCATCATAAGTTTGTGTTGGAATGGTTGTTAATTAGGTTAGCAAATATTAAAACTATTTCATTGAATCTAAAAACTTCATAATGTGCTGCTCTACACAGCAGGTATAGCCTTGTTGATTGCTGGGCATTTGCATTATTCACTGATCAGCATGCTGATTGCTCTGCTTGTATCAGTTATTCACATTGAGTTTTGCATGAATGATTGAATTTTTATCAAGTTCCGTTTTTCAATGTGTTGTTTCATTAATCTAACATTATTTGTTAAATTGGGTCATGGAAATGCTTATGTTAATATAGTCATCCGTATTTTTGCTGACATTTTTCAGTGAGAGAAGTACTCTGCATCAAATATCTATATATTTGCACACATATTAGTGTGAATGTCTAGTAAGCATTCACACTATAGTGATTCTTCTGCACATAAAATCTCAATCACACTTTCAGCGATTTCAGCAATCTTGCTTTCAAAGTTCAGCTCGTTCAGGACATTACTGCTTGTATTTTTGGTATCCATAAAGTTTATAGTTTTTGAGCAAAGAATGAGAAAGTTTTCAAATTTCAACGTTTTAAGTAGATTAGGAACAAGCCTTTAAATATATTAATGGAATATGTTTTTATCTTTTATAGTAATTAAAAAAAAATTGATCTCTTTATGTACCAATGTTTTTGGCAAATTTGTTATCTAATGTTTTTTTTCGGATAATTAAGAATTTAGCTTCTATTTTAGCAACATGCTAACTAAATTTGATTAATTTAGTTTACTGAGGAATTTGAGGCTATTCTGGAGTTTAGCTGGTACTTAAGCAATGCACTAGCTATTTTGGCTAATTTGGCATCTGCTGAAGTTTTTTTATCCTAATTTGGAATTTAGCTAATATTTTAGCAAAATGTTAATGTTTTTGGCTAATTTGCTATCTTCTGAGGTTTTGTGAGCTAATTTAGAGTTTACCTATTTTTTTAGCAACAGGCTAACATTTTGGCTAATTTAGTTTGCCTGAGGAATTTTAGGCTATTTTGGAGTTAGCTACTATACAATTAACAAGCTAGATTTTTTTGGGTTAATTTGGTATTTACAAAGGTATTTTGGGCTCATTTGGCCCATATTTAAGCGACACACTAACTATTTTTTGAAAAATTGGGATGCTACTGCTTCACCCAGCCATACCTGGGTCAGGCTCCAGCATTCCTTTGGCTCTGAATAGGAGTTAGAAAATGATGCATTTGAATGAATTTGTCTTTACATTAAACTCCTCGTGGTGTGAGTGAACTGCCATGATGGCACGTCTGTTGGTATTGGAAGAAAAAAATGACATTGTTGGTTCTGATTGTGCCAAATGACTCCAGATTAGACCTAATCAGATCTTAACACTTACATCTCATCTTGTATGAGCTTTGGACATTAAAATCATATCTGCATCCAAGGCAGAACCAGACTATTTTCAGCTGGAGGTCTTTGACAGATGAACACTTCAAAATATTGCAGATACATTTAAAAAACGTATTTCTACATTTCTCTCTTGGAAGGTAATTAGGACAAAACACAACAAAATGTTTCACTTTCTGCTGATTACAGCCAAAGAACAATAGCCAAATTTAACTGCTGTGAGCTTTGAAATAAAGCATTTACACATTAAGTTGTCCTGCAGCTGTCAGAATTCAAACACAAAACTAGTAAAACATTGTCATTGTTCACAGCAGCATTAAGTAAAGCTTCACAAATGCTTCCTCGTAATGCGGCGGACACTAAAGAAATGATTTTCTGTCTGTTCAGAGATGACTGCAAAAAAAGCTCATCAAAGCTTAAGTGAATGACTCCTTTTATAAAGCTCGGTGGAAAATGTGGACAACAAAAAATATTTGAATTTCTTCTAAAGATTTAAGGAGACAAGAGGATGTGTCATCTGAGCCAAGAAAGCCTGGCTCAGTGGTGTGTGCATAATGGCCGGACATAGGCTGGGGCATCATTAGAGCAATCAGTCCTGATCTAGATGGAGATACACAGCAGAAGAAAAGAGCCCAACCCATGGCTTATTCAGATGTTCTCCCCATGTCAGGACGGAACAAACATTCTGTCGTCCACTCAACCTAAGAACTCGTCTGTTTCTCATGTACGCCTTTATCTTCACATCTCTTTTTCCTTTTCTGTTTTATTGTGAAGCTTTTTATTTGGCAGATCTGCTAAACTACTTGGTTTAAGTTGAAATCTTCATGAAGACATTTTAATGCTTGGAGGTGTGATTATGTTCTTCTCATGTTGATGTCTCCCTTTTTGGGAAGTATTTTGATTACCTCAGAATGAATAAGTAATTGATTGTTACTGGTTATTAACCTCCCAGAACTTTGAACCGGCTTTTCCACCACTGACAACAGCTTGTAATCAGTCACAAATGGCAGCCGATAATGAAATTAGTTCTTGTTTCTGCTTCACAACTTTGTTTGCCCCACAAAGTATTTGCAAGGGCATCGAGATGCCACGGTTTGGTCTCCCTAGAGAGCCGAGTGATCGAACACCAGAATGTAGATAATGAGCTGCTGCATCTCTGTTGTCTCTTTGTAATTACCCGTGTGTCTGACCAAAATACAAAGATGAAGATGTGGAAAATAATTTATTATATAAAAGTTTTAGAGTGCTTTTGTTCTTTTTTTTAATTCATTGTGATTCACTTCACACTCAACTGCAAACCGCCCCAGAGCACACTTGAAGGTCCAGGTCTGATGAAGCCAACAGAACCTCATCATCTACATAAAGCAGACAAAATCTTGCTATCCCCGGCCTTCCCCCAGAAAATTCTGTCCAAAAAATGGGACACTTTTAAACCAAATTTGAGTTTTGACCTTTTATGCATGAAGGTGGAAAAGGAAATTACAGTATTCTGCCCATATTTTGGGGGATTAGGGACCGGAGACACCCACGAATACAGAAAACTTCCCGTCTATTTCCCGCACAATCAAAGAATGTCCTTACAGATCCATACTCATAAAAACACTTCTGATCATGCTTTGGAAAACCTTGAATAAAGAACATTGGAGTGATGCTGAGAATAAAGAGTTTTTTTTTTAAATTCAGAACACCAATGTACCTTGTGACGCTGATGAGGACCGTCACTCTCCCTCTTTGTGCCTTAGGAGCGCCGTGCTTCCTCCTTCAACGAATAATAAACTCCTCCGGATAATATCTTCAGCAATTATCTTTTTGAGCATATCAGGATATTTTCTGAATCAGCTAATTGCATTTCTCCATGTAGGGGCATGAAGAGGGCAGGGGGGTAGCCGACGGGCGCTCCCCCGAGGGGCTCCGCTGTGCGGAGATACACTTCAGCACCGCAATACCTCATTCAGACACAAAAATTTCATGCAAGCGTCTTGAATTATCTGAGTTTTTGTGACGAACTGGAAGAGTCACATGACTGAAAAAGAAAGCAACAGTGAAAGTGTTGAACCTGACCTTCTTACAGACGGTCAAAGTCAATCAGCTACATAAAAAATCTGAATAAGTTAAAATCCTGGCAAACCGCAGAACCTCCACCTTTCTCTTTTTATTTTGACCCAAACTCTTAACGGCTGGCCAATGACTGAAGAGATCCTTAGTCTCGTGGTTTTGTTTACAAGGTTTGGTCCGAAGCAGAAATGCAGACCAAATGCATTCTTTAGAACATGGGTGCTCAAAGTGGGGCCCGTGGGCTAAATTTGGCCGCCAAGTCATGCCTGCGGAAACCAAGGAGTGTTTAGTTAAAGCCCCTTATCCGATTCCCACTGTTTCCCTACAGCAGAGGTGTCAAAGTCAATCACACAAGGGGCCAAAATCCAAAACACGCCTTAGGATAAACATTTATTGAACACTCTAAAGACTACATTTTTAAAACTTTAAAACCGTAACTTTTTAACACAATTATGAACTAGATATAAAGCATTACCTGTGATAATGCTAGTGTGAATGCTGTAAGCTAAATTTGGCCACTGAAGATGCTAGTGCTGATAGTTGAAGATGCTGAAATTGATAGCTGAAATTGCTGATGCTAATAGTTGAAAATGCTGAAGCTGATAGATAGCTAAAATAGTAGCTAAATGACAAATGATCCTTAAAAAAAAAAAAAAATCCTAGGTTAGCTAAAACGGCTAGCATGCAGCTGAAAAAAGGCTAAATTTCAAAATAACTTAAAATATGTTAGTAGTAAATGCCAAAACAGTCCAAAAAGCTAGCAGAATGCCAATTTTTAAAACTTTAAAACTGTAACTTTTTTATTTAATTATGAATAATAAAAAGACAGGAATATTATTCCAGAATAAATCAACTGAAACCTTAAATGACTTTCAAAATTTTACTCTTCGTAAAAATAGATTTTGTCAAAATGTTACAAATTCAAAATGATAACATCGGGCCATTAATAACAATAAAATAGAATGATCTGGAGGGCCAGATATAATGACCCAGAGGGCCGGATTCAGCCCCCGGGCCTTGACTTTGACACGTGCTCTATGGTGTTCCAAAATTCTACGGCTGTAATATAATTTTGGCCTTTGGATGGCACTTAGCTATGGGCTAAGTAACCCCCAAGTGAGTCAGTCCTTTACTTTTTTTGTGTTAGAAATTCCCAAGATCCTTCACGTTCACTAGTCACGGTCACGATGCTTTTAGCGGCCCTTTTTTAGCAAGCCAAGATGGAGTGACAAC
>NC_050527.1:19472815-19475823 GCF_002922805.2 Oryzias melastigma | reverse complement strand
ACCATTTGGTGGTTTAACCCCCCAGTCCATCTCCTTAGTGCTGAGTGTCAAGCAGGGAGGTACTGGGTCCCATTTTTAGAGTCTTTGGTATGACTCGGCCGGGATTTGAACCCACGACCTTCCAATCTCAGGGCGGACACTCTACCGCAAGGCCACTGAGCTGGTGTCACGGTCACGATGCTTTTAGCGGCCCTTTTTAGCAAGCCAAGATGGAGTGACAACGGCAAACGGATACATTCAAATAAAGCAGCTCCATGTCTCTCATTAGGATCCCAGTTTGTTGTTCTTATATTCAGAATCTTTACGTTCTCCTTGTATTTGTCCTGCAGACCGGAATCCCATTTAGATTTTGTCCCTTTGAGCGAAATCGTTTGGGCATCCCTGATCTAGAACTTGATCTGGAACAAAAAAGTGAACTCAATCCAAACCAGACTTTCCCAATCTGAATACACTCAAACAAATATAGCCAAACCATTGATGACACATTTGTTACTTCTCTTGTGGAAGAACTGTGATAGTCTAAGTATCGCACTCATTAGCTCTGGTCCTTCGTCTTCATCTTTCAGGAGAAAGCAGTTCTATGAGGAAAGATATAAAGTTGTTGAATATGTCAAATATATCCTTGAACCAGCAGAGAAGATATGCTTTCTGTATGTTCCAATTGTTTCATCTCTGACTCAGATTTTAGAGAAAGAAAATGAAGAAAAAAAGTTTTAAATGAAGAACAACATGACGGGTCTTGTGCTACAAATGAGTCATATCATGATGCCAGATTTGATTAAGATAATACTTTTCTATTCTGAAGAACTAAAAACAAAACAACAAAGTACATCTACGTGGTGTTTGGCAACATTTCTCACTCATGTCGTTCTTCTCTGAACTCTATTCTTTTAACCAAGGCAGTAGATAAATATTTGGTTATGATAAAGTTCTTGTCCCAATTTCTTAAAGACATTGCTAGCTTAGAGAATTAGGGTATTCAAATTTACACTATTGGACAAAAAGTAAAAGGCAGTGTGCTTTGTGTTGCTGTGTGAAAAATGCTTGTCCACTGACTGAAACATTGAAGCATTTTCGCTGTCACTGGCTACCCCACCAGATATACTGCAGGATATTTTGAAAGGGTTTGTTTGATTGGAAGTTGGGCTTTGCTTCAATGTGTTTATTTAAAAAAAAGACTTTATTTTCAGTGAACTTAACAAGGTCATCTCAAACTTTCCTCACAAGCGGAGTAACAAAACTGACTGTCCTCAACCTTCCCGGCAACCTCCTCCGTAAGAAGTAAGATTGGAGGTAATGCACATGAAAATTGGGCTCTCAAACAGTCACAGCCCTTCATTATTGGAGATAAAATACATGTCAATGATTCAGACAGGATTTTCCTTATGTCTTTCAATGACATTGTTGAACTTGTTGCTCCAGTCCATCCATCCATCCATTTTCCGAACCGCTTCTTCCCCTTTGGGGTCGCGGGGGTGCCGGAGCCTATCCCGGCTACTGATGGGCGAAGGCGGGGTACACCCTGGACAGGTCTCCAGTCTGTCTCAGGGCCTCAATCACACACACATTCACTCTCACAGACACACCTAGGGGCAATTTAGAGTCACCAATTAACCTATGAAGCATGTTTTTGGACGGTGGGAGGAAGCCGGAGTCCCCGGTGAAAACCCACACATGCACGGGGAGAACATGCAAACTCCACACAGAAAGGTCCCAGCCGGGAGTCGAACCGGGGCCTTCTCGCTGTGAGGCAAGAGCGCTAACCACTGCGCCACCGTGCAGCCTTGCTCCAGTCCATGAGGATAAAAGCATTGCATATCTTGTCTCAACCATTTCTGAGAACAGAAACAGATTTCATGAACTGTTTCCTAATAAAGATTTAATTACAAAACACCACTTCTTAGAACGCTATCCCCAGTAATTTTAAAAGATTTTTCACCTCTGAATGCTTCCTTAAGCCATAATCTGCATTCTACTGCCAACCGCTTGAGTGGTGAGAGTAAAATCAGTGCCACGATATGATTTTCATGCTGGCATTCAGAATTCTATCAGACATACTGTATGTACACCGCTCAGTTGGAAGTCCATCTGGCTGAAACTGTTACTAATCAGGGAACAAAGTACTTAAAAAACATGATTGCAGCATACGATTCCACTGCAGGTCATCCTGATTTTGCATAGACGGTTTAGATTGCCATTTATGGGGAACAAATGCATTTTATTATGAGAAATCAGATTTCATGGAATGATAAACTTTAGTGTGGATATCACTTGGAGCAAACTGTTTTCCACAGCTCATATAATAAAAGCGGATGTATGTCCTCTGATGTTGCAGGAAAATGCATGGTGACACTGAAGCATTGTATTTGCCTTTAGTGTTGAACGTCTTATTTTGACATCTCTGAAGACATGGAACAACTTGAGAGATTCAGAGTCCTTGTTGAGGATGTGGCCAGAACAGTGACTCTCTCTACAGCCCAGTCTCAGTAAAATGCGTACATATGCCACGATTTGGGAAATACCGTGTATAATATACGCCAAAACCGGTTTTTACGTGTATATTATACGCGCGGTCCTAAACGTGTTAAAATGTGTTTTCCACGATTGACACGTCCCCTGGTGGAGGCGTGAGCATCACAGACAGCCCCACAAACAAACAATTTGCTTTTCTAACCCTAACCATAACCGTAATCCTAACCTTAACCAGGAACGACGTCATTTAGAAAAGAGCCGGAGGATTTCTGACCACGTGATCAAAACCAAACCTAAAAAGTCGTGTATATTGTACGCCGGCGTAACCTATTCTCTACCATTGCGTATCATATGCACGCAAAAAGCGTGTTTGGTGTATATATTATACACGGTATTTCTGAGTGCAAAGTCGTGGAATATGTACACATTTTACTGAGAGTGGGTTGCTCCCTAATGGCATACTCTCAACTGTGACAGAATTGTTTAGGTGTAACTTCGTATTACCACAGACCAGTGGCGGGCCGTCAGGGCCTGCA
>NC_050527.1:19454317-19471485 GCF_002922805.2 Oryzias melastigma | reverse complement strand
AATTTTATCAGGTTATTTTTTATGCTTTTGGTGTGTGTGTGGCAGTTGTACCTGCACTAGAAGTTTTATTGCCATAAAATAGTTATTCTGGGTTGGATTGATGCCTTGTCCACACTACCCGGGTATCTGCTAAAACAAATATATTTCTATACGTTTCGGCCTATCGTCCACACGAAACCGGAGGTTTCAGTCACTGAAAACGGTGGTTTTGGAAAACTCCGGCTAAAGTGAAGATTTTGGAAAACTCCGGTTCTGCGTCTGCGTGTGGACATGAATAACCGGTGATTTGAGTTTTTAAACGTCACTTTTTGCGACAATTAATGCATACACGTCAGTACTAGCTGCGTTTCCATTACACATTTGCGCAAAGCTTTATCTAAATTCTAGGAATTTTGAAAAAAAACAATGATTGGAAATTACACTGTTTCCATTAAATCATCATTTTGTGTTCATCAAGTGTTTCCAAAGCAGTTTTGCGAAAAATGTCTGTTTCGATACGCCCCAAATACCACCTACTGTAAGCGCATAAACTTTTTTTCGAAAAATGCAAGTTTTTTCGAAATTGTGGTGTTTCCATTAGGAGGATTTATTATCGAAATTCCAATTTTCCACTGTCAACTACTGTTCTGACAAGCTCATAACCGCGTCTAAGAGCGCAAGTATGCGGGGACGTGTGGATGGAATTATTTTTCAAACAATCACGTGTGGACGCAACACTTCTTATAAAACGGAGGTCAGCAGATATGCGTTTGTAGAAATACCCGGCTACGTGTGGACATGGCCGGAGCACTACTGAAGGCCTAGGTGTGAAATGCACGGCCCGCCACTGCCACAGACATAACTCTTCACTACAAAGATTAAGAGTTTGATTACTTTTTTTATATATACTTGCATCTACTGAGGAATGTAAAGACAATGAGACACTAAAAGTTGTGTATGAGCCAGCGCATGTGGTACTTTCACTTGTTCCTCCGGAAGGTACATCTGATGGGATGTTAGCATGAAAGTCACTCGGATTAAAAAAACACTGCGATACTGAGTCCACCCCCTTCTGAAAGGCAGACTTCATGCCCAGCTGGGTTCCCCATACTCATTTTCTCACATAACACAGAACTGGCTTTAAGACAACTAGATTTTCTTCATAAGAGAAATCCCAATGGAATCCTTGAGTGTCAAATCCGACATCTTGGAGCGCTTAGCAGAGACGATGTTTGCTTACACATCATATCTTAATGAACAAAGAGGTGCAGTTGCACAGACACTACTTGACAAGCATCCTCGTTTGAAGGAACCTGGGTTTTTCAGTGAGATTTATGGATGGCAGCAAAGTCTCAAATATAAATGTGGAAACTACCGGACCAAACGTAAAGCATTGGGAAGCTCTAAACTGCTGATCAATTTTCTTAGACATAAGCCAGAAGATGAAAGAAATATCCCACAAATTGAAATATCTGAGACAGCTATCTCAGATCATTTCCTCATAACCTTTGAAATAAACGCCCCCCCAGCAAACCTCCAGTCCCATTCTGCTGGCGTCGCATCATCAAGTCTTCAACAACAGAAGAGTTCTCCACCTCATTCCAGGACTCCCAGTGGTTTGCTCTGAATGGTATGTTTCCCCTCCATCTTGATACCATGCTGTCTTCCTTTCATTCCACCTGCTCGGACATCCTGACCAGTATTGCTCCACTTCAAAAGAGGTCATGCAAACCGAGAGCTGATCCGTGGCTCAACAGCAACACCTGCACCGTTCGGCTACGTTGCAGACAAGCTGAGAAGACTTGGAAGAAGGGCAAACTGAACGTCTCCCTCGAGATTTTACAGGACTCCTTGGCTGAATATCAGAACTGTGTCAGAGAGGCCAAAGCACATATTTTTCAGACTTTATCACCACCAACAATCACCATCCAAGACTGACGTTTAATGCAATAAATACCCTTGTAAATCCACAGCTCTCAGCCATCACAGACGACAGAAGTTCATTCTGTCAGACAGATCATAACTCCAGATGTTAACAGAGACTTTTCAATAGTACCTGTTGTTTCTCATGTGCTTGATCACTTTGAGTGGATTTCTCTTCCTGCTTCTTCTGAAATTGTCAAATCGCTCAAACTGCAAACTGCATGCAGTCTTGATGTGATTCTTGCTAAAATTCTGAAGGAAGCTTTTGATACTGTAGGGCCTGGTCTACTGAACTTTATCAACACTTCCTTAAGCTCTGGAGTGGTTCCATCTGCTTTTAAACATGCTGTGGTTAAGCCTCTTCTTAAAAAACCTCATCTACACACCTCTGTTTTATCTCATTTTAGACCTGTTTCTCATTTGTCTTTTTTTATCTAAGTTATTAGAAAAAGTTGTTTTTAAGCAGCTGCAGTCCTTTTTAGTTTCAGTTAGGTTTTAGATCTCGGCACAGCACAGAATCTGCCCTTCTGAAGGTCCAGAATGACATTGCCATGTCTGTTGATACCAAACAGCCTGTGGTTCTGGTGCTATTGGACCTGACAGCAGCCTTTGACATGATGAACCACGCAGTCCTCCTGTCTCAACTAGAACACCACATCGGCATTCGTGGCGCTGCACTTAACTGGTTCAAATTGTATTTAACAGGGAGAAATTTTTCTGTTAAAATTGGTGAGGGCTCCTCTCTCCTGTGGGGTACCTCAAGGCTCTATCCTTGGTCCTGCCCTTTTGTCTTTATATCTGCTACCTCTTGGTTCTATCATTGCACGGGATGATGTGTCATTCCACTGCTACACAAATGATCTGCAGATATTTCTGCCCCTCAGTCCAGGAAAAAACACCTCACAAAATGTTTTAACAGAATGCATTCAGGACGTAAAGCAGTGGCTGTGCCAGAATTTTCTATATTTGAACGACTCAAAGACGGAGAGCATTGTTTTCGGCGACACCTCTACAGCTGACTCCACTGCTGTTAGAAATCTGGGGGTTATCTTTGACAGTGGTTTTAAATTTGACAAACAGATTGACGATGTTGTCAAAATTAGTTTTTAATCCCCTGCGCCTTTTAGCTAAAGCTAAACCTTCACTGAGCCGCAGTGATTTAGAAACAGCCATCCACGCCGTGATCACCTCCCGCATAGATTACTGTAAATCTCTTTACTTTGGCGTCACTCAGCGATCAACCGTCTCCAGTTAGTCCTCAATGCAGCAGCACGACTGTTAACTGGAACATCCAGACGAGAACACATCACTCCGGTTCTCAAGTCTCTTCACTGGCTCCCTGTTCATTTTAGAATTCAGTTTAAACTTTTACTGTTTGTTTTTAAGGTTCTTCACGGTCTTGCCCCGGTTTATTTAACTGAGCTTTTAAATGTCCGTAGCCATTCCAGAGTTTTAAGGTCTACTAATCAGTATCTGCCCAGGTCACCACAGAAACGTTGGGGTGACCGTGCCTTTTACGTTACCGGCCCTCAGCTATTCCAGCAGAACTGATGATGTCAGATCTTAACAGCTTTAAATGTTATTTAAAAACACACCTTTTTAGAATGGCTTTTAATGCTCAGTAGTTGGTGGCATTTTATTTTATTTTATTTGTATTTCTTCTTATTTAACTTTTATGTATTTTACTGCAGACTGCTTTTGTAATTTTATGCTGTTTTTTTTATATTTTGTTCTTAATTTGTTTTTAACTTTCCTCCTTTTATTGTGAAGCACTTTGGCATGCTATAAGCAATTTTAAAGTGCTATATAAATAAAGTTCATTCATTCATTCAAGTTGCTGAAAACATAAAGGAACCAAAATGGACAGAAGTCAACCACCCCCCCCACATCAACCTGGTGAGACAGACAAGACCCCTTGAAAACTTCAGCATTGACTTAATCACAACTGGCAAAAGAAAAGACCGCGTGAAGACCACAGATGGTATGATGCATGGAGATACAGCTTTAGAGGAAGAGAAGTGGTTTCTCAAATATCAAAAGTGGCAAAGTTTAAAGAACATTGGCCAGTTCTCTTTGAAACATGCCCAGAGAATGATTTCTTACCTCCCTACATAAATTGTTCTGTGTTTCATGGATTTGTTGATAAACTTGGGTCAACATATTTTGCTTCAAGCTATCTGTTTGTAGAATATCTCCTGACGCTCATTTTTACATTTGTGAATTCCAGGATGTTTGTTATCATCATATTGACATGATAATATTTCAGACCTATAACTATATATTTAATGTCATGTAGATAAATGAAGACTTTCCCAGGTGTACCGCCGTTCCACTGGAACCAGTTTTTATGTTTGGGTTGGATCGACACCGATCAAAGCTTATCAAGTTGATTAATAACAAAAGGAGAGCAGTTGGTGGTACTGATGCAGGGAAGATAAGTTGGCTGAAATAAATATTCCTTGAAACATTATTATGCTTCATTATGTAATTCCAAAATATATTTGGTAAATAAACATAAAATTATCAATTCATTTTTGATTCTTTAATTTTAAGTTAGACAATTTAAAGTGAAGATAAGACTTTGCATAACAATTTCCTTCACATTTCTATAATTGACTTTGTAGTTTAAAACCTGGAACAGTTTTGGTCAAATAGGCCACATGTAGTCGGGCTTCTTCTTCGGGAGCAGTAAGCCTGGCCCATGGCCCCCTGTGGGACAGGAAGCAGCTTCTTGAAGAAAAAAAAAAGAAAAAACAAAGGAAAGACATTATTGCAGATACATAGATGCCTCAGTGAACCACTTTCTTTTATCTTATCAGATATTTATACTTTACCAACACAGATTCAGGTCATCAAGTATGAATCACATGCTAAAGATGAAGTACATAACAAGCATGTAAAAGACAACATTTCTTTGAAAGTCACAAGATATGCAAATCAAGTATCAAATATACGTATAATATAATATACACCACAGTTTGGGAAACAGTGGGGTTATATGATTATCAATCAATTGCTCTGATCATCATCAATAATTGATAAAGGAATGTTGTTATTTTTTTATTTTATGTTATAAAGGTCCATATTCTGGTAATTGCCAATTGTCTTTGCTGTCTGATTGACAGCCATCCTTCTGGTTTTAACAGTTTATAAAGTTCTTACATGATTCTTACTATGATTGTCTTGAAGTTATATTTGACTCTTCTATTTATTACTGCATTTGTTTACTCGGATGTCCATGATCAAACACTTCTCAAAGTCTTTCATGTAGTTGACAACCAGTACCTTGGACTGGTCTGGTGGACCGAGTGTTTAACAAAGATACCCAAGTGTTTTAGTTTTGTTTTGTTGCTTGAACATTCTGGTTTGTTTGGCAGTTTCAGTATTCCTTCTAGTCAGACGGTCATTCAGATGAACAGCAGATCCTTTCAGATTTTTCTTTTACTTCATCAGAGCTAGTTTGTGTTTTGATGCACAAACCTGATGATGACTGCTGGTTTATTAGTCTCCTTTCTCCAGGGAAGCGCGTGGCAGATCTCGATGGTATTTAGATCCAGGGAAATACCTTTAGACTTGAGAAAAAAACTCCACTTGGTGTACAGCAGTCTCACAATCGCTCTCACCAGGATCAGAAGCAATTCTAGAATTGCTTCTGACAAGGCTAGAATTGCATCCTTGTGCTATCGTTGCCGTAAAGCAGGTCGAGTTTTCATTTGTTCAGTTTATGGCACTTTCAACTTTCTATCAGACATGGATTGTGAAATGCTATGAAATTCTGCGGAAAGTAGCTTACCATAAATAGCCAGGGAAATCGGCATAAAGAATGGTGTTTTGGCCATCAGAAAACGCCATTTTTTACGCTCAAGCAGAAAATTTGTCGCAAGGCGTAGGAGAGTCAGCCAACACGGGTCCTATACTCCGTGGACTCTTAACAGCTCCTCCATGTTTTTACATGTCTTTCTTCTGACTCTATTAGTTAATGCAGTTAAAAAGTGCAATCTTTTGACAAGACGATAAGCTTAGATCTGGAATTAACTCCCATGCTGTCCTATGGGGGCCAGATGACCCCACCCCTACATTGATGTGCGATCCCTCCAGATGACCCCACTTTTAATGTAAACATGCCTAGAATAGCACAAGGGTTAAATATCATCACATGAAAATACATTTTTGCTACTTTCCTTCTTAGAAATGTAATTTTACATGAGACTGAATCAGCAACTCCTTACAGCCACTTAGGACCTCTAAGCCACCAAGGAGATGAATAAAATCCTGTAGCCGCCCCAGCTACTTTGACACTTCTCTTTCTTGCTTAAACTCTCAAAATGTCAGATCTTTACAGAAAAATAAGACCAGTATAATAGAATAAAAACGGAGATCTGATCATGATCAAAGATTTATGAAGGTTTTTGAAAGCTGAGCACATTCTGTACAGGAGGGTTGGCACAGAGGAGATTAATGGTCTACAGCCAATCAGGACACAGAACACAATAAAAGCTAAAATAATTTAAACTCATCCCATGCAAAAGTTCAGGTCACAAGAGGTTAAAGTAAACACGAGAATGTTTACTGTGGCAGTCAGTATATGTGCAGCTGAGTAACTGCAAGTGAGCAGTTACTCAGTGAATGCCAAAGGCAGATGAAAGGATTTTACTTTTCACACAAGAATTTCTATGATTTTATAGTTATTAATGTCATCCCAATTTATTTTGGCCTAATACAATTGATTTAAGGCAGCGGGGAACGTGTCCGTTTGTTGTACACCATCACCAGATGCAAGGTCTGCATGGAAGAGCTTTCCACAAAGCATCGTCAGCCCTGGAATTTGATGCTTTATGTCCTTTTCTCTCAGATTGTTTAGATGAATTTACACAAACAAGCAATTACATTATGACAGTCCTTTATAATTTCTGTTACGGTTATTTTTATCTGCTAAAAGAAACATTAAAAAACCCTGATAATTACCCGGTAACAGCATAAACACCTTAAAAGCCCAGTAACAGAAAAACAACATTAGACAGAAAATAATTACCTTTGCTGTAAAAACTAGTGTGTTTTTAGTATTATAACTAAAGCGTTGTTGTTGAAGTTCTTTAAAATTAATATTCATCTAGAATATGTAAGAAACTGGAATAACCATGATAAACTGAAGAAATCGTTTACCAAAATGTGTGCATTGTGTGCATGCACACCAATTTCACAGTACAAAGATAGTCAACCTTCAACTGTGCATCATTGCACAATGACATCTTGTGTCTGCCACACCCAGGTCAGCATGACTCATTTTTTACACTCATGGCATTCTTTAGTCCTAACCCTAACCCTAACCGTAACCCATTCCTTGCATTAGCTCTGTAGTTCGTTGCTCCAGGGATTTTCATTTTCTCCAGCTTGACAACCTACATAGACTTAGAGTTTGAGTTATTTGCTATTTCAAAAAGTTACATCTTCAAGCAGCTACTGGCCAGTTGTTGCCACCACCTTAGATTACATTTAGGATTTTTTTACAGTATTATTTTGACTGTGATCTTGAGTTTCCTAAAGAGGGATTAAAATAAAATGAATTTGGCTATTATTACTCTTACCACCTGACGCTTTGCTGTTCTGCTGATCACAGTGTTCTCTATCCTGCCTAAGTTCTTCTGCGTCTTCACAAGAAGAACAAATACAATTCCATTCTTTCAGTGCAAAGCATCTGTCAGCTTTGTCCTGATTACAACGCAGCATAAGCAACAGTAAAAGTCTCCACTTTCACTCGTCGGTCTGTTCTTACCCAAGGAAAAGTAGTAACTTGGTTGGAGACACGGACTATTTTTTTCAAATGGTCATTCTGAGATGTCCGTCTGTTTTCTTGGTGCAGCTGAAGGTTGGCTCTCATCCATTATGTTCCTGAGCTTCATCAAACATGTTTACAGCATTCCTGAGTCCAACATTCTGAGTTTGGTTTCAGTTAGTTTGTTTGGCTGCACAAAGAAATTGGGCTGCAATCATTCCAAATTTGGACACCAGGATCATTCATTGCTGGTTCATTAGTTGTTTTCTCTGACTAGGACCTAATTAACATCTTATACCTGCTGACAGGGATTGAGATAATGCAACTGCCCTCACTAACAAATAGGTTTGATAGCTCAATTTCAGTTTTCATATGCATCCCATCTCTCCATTTACCCCCTTCTGTTCCTCATCTATCACACGCTGTTATGCTTCTTTAAATGCTTTGAATGCAGCTGTATATTTCTTCCATATAATCTGCAGATGAGAATGGTTTCTCAGTCAGAGCAGCTGAGTTTTCTTTTGAAGCATAAACAGATAATTGTTGTGAGCTGTTTGGAAATGTCTGACATTGTTGCATGCAAACTACGTGGAGGATATTAATGAGTTCCAGACTGTGCTTCATCATAGCTCACCAACATGAGTCTCATATCAAGATCATTCAACTTCCCTAAAAAAAAAAAAATGTGAGAGTCAAGGAAAATTTGGAGGAAGTGATGGCAGGTACCCACAATCCAGCATGAGCTGAATGTGTTAAGCTTTGCCCTGCAGGGGCTTTGGAACAGTGATTCTGAGCTTAGGGAGAGTTTTCATGCCACTGTGTGTTTGCACATACTGGGGTTTTAATCTCTTCAGTCGGAACTGTGTAGTCACGGTGACGGCTGTGGGGGTCTGTGAGAATCTCCGATCTCCAGGAAGTCGTAGCCGCAGGGTGAGGCATATGTAGCATGAGGATGGCACCAGAAGGCAGCTTCGTGGCTGTCCAGCTGACCATCTGTTGTGGTGCTGCAGACACGGCCGGGAAGCTCCACCCCTCTCTTCAACAAAACAAAGAATGTCATTTGAAATTGCCAGGCCCCAGGAGAGAGCTCATTTTCCCCAAGATGATTCACAGCACATTCCTGACACCAGGCTTCAGATGGCCTCAGTTGGGTGTCAAGAAAACATCCTTGAATTGAACAATGTCTCTTTGTTATGCATTTGTAGCTGCACAGAATGGGACCACTGGAGTGGAAGTGGCCACAGCATGGCTCACTTGTTGGCCAAAGATCATTACTCGTCCTTGTCTGCTGCCAGGTCCTCAGGCTGTCCCACTGTTGTCCCAACCAGCCAAGCATTAACTGGTAACTCAAACCCTAAACTGACGTTTCAAATCAGACCCCACATTTTTCTCTTTTATTCTAGATATTGATGTAAATTCAGCAAAGTTGGGACTTTTGGTTCATATCTTATGAGTTTGAAGTGATGACAACTGGTGTTGTGGCAGCCAGTATGTGAAGGCAACATCACAAAGCACAGGAGCTAAAGAGGTATGATCTGTAAGCAAAGTCATGTTTTTCTGTCTCTCTTTTTTATTATATATTAATTTTGAAATGCAAATTATACCTAAACAATCTAATGCAGGGGTGGGCATTTTTGACTCACAAAGGGTTCTAAAATTTGACAGAAAGGCTGGATCAGGAGCAGATGCTTTCTGTGTTTTGGTACTCCCCCTGGTAAAAGAAAGAAATAACATGGAATGTGGATGAAACATATTTTCACTTTTAATGAAAATACATATATACATTTTAAAACAGAACATTTAGATTTTTATTTCAAATCTGCATATTTTGTTCTCATTTTAGAGCCAATTTCACCAATGGGTTGATGTCCTTCGAGGAAAAACACAAGCTGTGTTCATGTGATGTTGGAAAAATTACTGTCTGACTCGTAAAACACACACGAACATCAGGAAAAACAACAAATCTTCTACCACCACATAGAAAACGGTCAATTTATTGGTAGTGCACCAACTATGTGGAGACACGTGAATCACTTGGAAAATAGGACAGTATCAAGTATTATTAATATAATTTATTACAGTGGGGCAGATTAAATAGTTTAATGGGCCACATATGGCCCCAGGGCCGTAGTTTGTCCATCCCTGATCTAGCGTGTTCTCTGTGAAGCCATGTCTGAACTAATCACAACCAGGAATGTCCACAGAAAAACTGCTTCTGTCGTCACTGTAAAATTGTTTTGTATTTAGGATGAAATAAAACAACCATCATCTACAAAAATGTTCCAACTCAAAATATTTCCTAACAAATAAATACAAAGTTTGAAACCTACAAAAACATTTCTAAGAAACACAAGTCTTGTCAAAAGGGACAAATTGTTTCAAGAGTAGAAATGTATAGCTTTACCTTACAAGTGTACAACAATAGCGTGGTCGTTTTTTAAGCACTTAAAGTAAAGCTTTGTTTTCATAAAATAATTTAAGACAGCTTTTGGCCTCGAGTATTTTTTACGATTATCAGTGGGGAAAATTGTTTTTTTTTTCCATATTAAGAACAATAAGGACATGCGTTATGCAGTAATTACTTTCTTTGTTTATATCTTTTGACTTTTTTGTCCAAACACACTCACTGGTCACTTTATTAGACACACCTGTCCAACTGCTCAGTAACACAAATTTCTAGTCAGCAACTCAGTGACTTTAAGCATGCAGACATGGTCCAGACGTTCTGCTGCAGTTCAAACTGAGCATCAAAATGAGAAAGAAAGTTGATTGAAGTGACTTTGACACAAACAACCATGTCACATTCAGAAAGGCTGGTCTGAGGATTTCAGAAACTGATGATCTGCTGGATTTTCGCCCACAACCATCTGTAGGGTTTACAGAGAATGGTCAGAAAAAGAGAAAATTTCCAGAGAGCAGCAGTTCTGTGGGTGGAAATGTCTTATTTATATTAAACGTCAGAGGAGAATGACCAGACTGGTTCCAGCTTATAGAAAAGCAACAATAAGTCAAATTGATCCCAACAATTCACACAGAATCAACAAAACTGGACAATAGAAGATGGAAAAACATCATCTGGTCTGATGAGTCTTTATTTCTGCGAGATTCAGATGGTCAGAATTTAGCATCAACATAAAAACATGGATCCATCCAGACTTGTATCAATGGTTCAGGCTGGTGGTGGTGGTGTCATAGTGTGGGGATCTTCTGATGCTACTTCCAGCAGGATAAGACTCCATGTCATAAACTGGAATAATCCTCGGACTGTTTGTAGAACAATCAGTTCACTGGACTCTAATGACCTCCACAGTCACCAGAACCCAATAGAACCTTTGGGATGTGGTGGAACAGAAGATTATCATCATGGATGTTCAGCAGACAAATCTCCTGCAACTGAGTGATGCTATCATGCTAACATGGAAGAAACTCTCTGAGGAATGTTTCCTTGTTGAATCAATGCTACCAAGTAATCCTTGGTTCTGGAGGTAAAAGGGGTCCAACCCGGTACTAGCAAGATGTACTTTATAAAGTAGCTGGTCAGTGTATATCAATTGTTTTTGGAAGGTAAGTAATTTAACGCCAGTTGGTTGTTTTGTTTTTCTTTAGTTATTTTTTTCTTTCAAGTGCAACCAGTTAAAAGATATAGTTAATAGAGGTTTGTATTGAATGTTTGACCTGAAATATGACTGCAAGAATGAGGGGTGTGTCACACAATTCTGAAGTAGCATAATAACCTAATCTTTTTTCCAAAGGTCAGCTGCAAAAAAAAAAAAAGATATCTTACAAACTTGAATGTCCTTTAAGGAAAAGCAATATTATGTTCATAGCAGAAAAGGGGAATGAAAGAAAAGAGATTAGAACATTTCTCAAATCGAATAATGAAACTGAAATTGGCACAATAATAAAGAAGCACTCCAGAAGACCATCACCTGGACAGTGTAATATTCATATGCATTCACTGTCACATCAGCAGACCCCCCTTAGGGGCACAAACTTTAGGGTTTCTTCAAACAAACAGAAGTGGCAAATTTGTCTTATTGGGGCTTTGATTTAGGCTAAATATTTCTGTATTTATTGTGAGTCTGGAGAAAAAGCTTTAATCTGGTTTAAAGATACAATTCCTGAATCAAAACTATTGAGTTGGCTTGCACCAAATTCTTTCTTGAGGTTGTTTGGAAACATCAGTAACTAAGACCAAGAGTTCATTTTGATGCAACTTTATATGCTGTGAATCTTTGAGCCTTTCTGTAGCCACTGGCAAACCACTTTAGGATACACAGCTTCATGTGACATTTACAAAATGTTGCTGGAGTTGATGCTCTGGCTCTGAAGGTATATCAACAAATCAAAAAGCAGAGATGCAAGCAGCTCCTGCACTCTAAACAACATCATTTCAAGAATAAAGTAAAGTTCTGCTGTCACAGGGTAACATTACGTTCTTTCAACATTTTCTGGAATTGGCAAAAACCACAATTACACATGGAGCACATTTTGTGTGCTACTACTAGGCAAACAACTCTTAGTTTTCCCTAGTTAATCTAATAATACCAATGAAATGCAAAAGATCATACAGTGATTGAAAACTTGGTCCTTTCCCTGTCTTTAAGAGTCAAACGACGGGGCTTGTGTGAATGATGGTATTCTTATTGTTATGCATACACAGTTAAGGCTCTATATCAGTGAAAAAAAATCTGTTTAGTGTTCAGATATATTGGAAAATAATAATAGAATAATGCTAAATATGTTGTTAAATGTTTTTCCAGGCAGAACAAAAGTCGTAAATCCTCTAGCAAAAGACAGAATAAAAACAATGACTGTTGCACATTTTTAAATCATCCCTAACAAGACAAATGGGACATTTCTTTTCTCCTTTAGTCCTCTTTCGCTCTCCTTTTAAAATGCTTTACCCGCTTTTTTCTTTTTACAAAAGAACAGGGACATTCCTTCCTGCTTCAAGCAAAGGCCAAATGGTGAAGCTAATGGACAGATTTGAGATTTACCTTTAGACATCTTTTGGAAAACATCTGAATGAATGTGCTGCCCTGGTGGCAACTTGAAAGTTGTTGTATTTTAGTGAATCAAAAACTTTTACAGATGCAAATTTAGATGTGGATAAAAATGTGGAGTACTATTCACTCAGAAAAAACTTGGTCCAAAGAGAAAATTTTAAGTGTTAAATAAGTCGTTGGATTTTAGTTACATCGTGTCCTGTGTAAAAATGATAGTTTTTATGTGTATTGTGTTTAAAGTTTTTTTTTTAATTTATATATAGATGACAATAATCTATATTTAATGTCCACATTTAAAGCTTTGTTACGCCGGGTTCACACCGTGTACGTGGAATCCGCTTCACCTCCAGTTCACACAAGATGGCAGTTTTTTCATGATGGTTGACAGACTTCTGCTCAGCTGTGGTTATTCACAGCTTCTACAATAATTTGATATCATCCATCTTGACTTATCACCAACTGCTCTCTGCTCTCACCTCCCCGTGCAGTTGTCGGCCCACTACATTGATCAGTGTTTCTTCAGTTACGTGACTGCTATGGTTCATCACAAAAAGATTGACAATTTAAGATTCTTGTGTGAAACTTTTGCTTCCGAAGGTGCTGCGGGAAATTTCCTGGAGGAGAGCGCTCCAGCCTGTCCACTACGCACACACTCAGTCACAGCAAGCCTGCATGGAGAAATGGCATCAGCTGACTCAGAACCAAATCAGAAATATCCTGATGATTGCAGAGGATAATTATCATTGAGAGCAGGTGTTTATTATGTACGAAATGTGCAAATTCTGGAGAGAGAGATGCCCTCTCGCACGTATTTGATGAAGGAGGAACACATGCTTTTTTAAGGAACAGAGACAGAGAGACATCCTCATGAAAAGTTTGCCGTCTTGTTCTGAATTAAAAAAAACTCTATGTTGGGCAGTACTCCAATGTTCTTTAATAAATGTTTTATAAAGCATGATCAGAAGGGTTTTTGACGAGTATGGATTGGTAAGATGGAGACTGGAGGTTCTCTGTATTTGCATCTTTGGCATATTCATGGAGGTCTCCAGGCCCCAACCCCCGTGAATAAGGGGGGAATACATATTTTTATCTCTACATTCTGTTTAGATACAGTAATATGATTGCATTTGTCAAACGCTGTATTTTATAGTGAAAAATTGGTTACATTTTGAAAATGGACTAGATTTTTTATGTGTCTTGGGGTAACTTCTTGGATTGACATGGATCGCTCGCAGCTTGCGCAAAAAAAACAGACCAGACGCTGAAACTGCACAGGCCGTTTCCGGAGGACCGCAGTGCTCTGCGTCTGGTGTGAACTACATCCATAGCTTAACGAGGGTGCTGAATGGAAGCAGCCTCCGTTCCGTCCGTTCCGTGACGCTTTGGTGCGTGTCCACGTCCGGTGTGAACTTGGCGTCAGACATTTTCATGTTAACACAAAGACTTTGGTGCAATGCCATGGTTAGCAGCGTGATAAAACCAAATATCGATGACGATTGCTCTGGATTCACTAAATGACAGTCCTGCTGTAGCACTTATCCGGGATCATCTTCTCATGCGGTTTTCTAGAAGAGGCCAAGACCTGCTGGAGGAATTTGAGTTAAAGTGTTTTTAGACCTTTAATGGCAAATATTTCAATAAAATGAAGATATTGGACTGTTGGACCCTTGTGGTTTGATCTGCACAACGAAGAACACTATGCATAGAAAAGGTGCACACTTAATAGCGCAAGTGAAAAAAAAAATAAATGTTGCATGCGATTTAACAAAACCACCATCAACAGACTGAATCTGTTAAACGGGAAAAATAGTATGCACAATCCATTTTCTGCATATGCCAATGATGATCCAACATGGGTGTTTCTGATGGGATGTCCAAAAAAACTGTGCTTAACTTAAATGTTAAAATAGTTACAATATTGCAAGAAAAGCCTTTGGTCACTAACAAGATCTTTCCCGGATATTTGCTATGATCTGAATATAACGACATGCCAGTTGTTAAATGATCAATCCTTGCCTCAATTAAATAAATAAATAAATAAATAAATAAAAAAGGGAAATTACTTAACCCGATGGTCTCAATTCATGTGGCAACCCAATCCATCCATGCTGAGCTTCTCTGAGGACAGATTTATGCAATGGGACAACCAATAGACAGAATAGGCAGAAAGAAAATGAATTTCTCCATGTGATATGAATAAAGTTCAATTCAGTTCAACATTTTTCTGCTAACTCCTTCTCTCAGCATGGATGTGTTGATGTCAAACAAAAAACAGCCCATCAAAGCCTCTTTGGTACATTAGTCACAACTTTTGGGAAAATCAAGAAGATGCTATAAATCAGCTATAAAATGAGAAACCAAGAAAAACAAAGCAAAGAAAGGAAAGAAGACTAAAAACAACATATGGAGAAAGAGGATTTAAGGACAGGAATAACCAGTTTCATTTAGTCGGTTTAGTTTAGTTATCAGCTGTTTAAATTTTACGACTGACTTTCTGCTTTTGTACAATTACCGGTATGAAGCCCAATGAGACAAATCTGTTTATGAGATTGAGCTATATTGAATTATATAGTGCAGAAGTATCCAGTGCCCTGGATCCTAAAAGCAATTCATACCTTGCTCACTTGTTTTATATTTTTCTTGAATGGCAAATATAATTTCTAGAAGTAACAATCTAAAAATATGAAGATTTCACAAAGACTAATTATGAATCCACTGTATTCTACAGATAAAAATGTGGATGGTTTATGAATCAAAAAAATTAAAATACTTTCGTCACATGAAAACTCCTTCAAATACGCTGCGTTTGAGTCTTTATTCACCAATCGGTTGAGCATCGATGCGTATTGGATTTTTGTTCCGATTTCTGGAAAATTTGTCACACTCTGGATTTTGGGAATTGTAGATTCAAACAGCTCTACAAATTGGCTAATGAACTGTATAGTGCACTCAGCAGTGAGTGATGAAAGAATTCAGATACAACTATTGTTATATGAATGAATAAACTAGATCTGGGTCAGACAGGCAGAGATCAATCCCGAAAGACTGGAATCATCAGGGTCCAGGTGAAGGTCAGGGCAGGCGGCAGGTAATCCTGAAATAAGCAGGGTCAGAAACAGACGATCAGTTCCAGATAGAAACGCTCAGTAATGCAGACAGAGTGGCACAAACAATACTTCACACTGAGTGAGGCTCTGTGCAGTGCTTACGTAACCGCAGCTGGGAGATGTGGCATGCTAATAGAATACACTGGAGGTGGCTCTGGCTGGTGACCAGAGTGAGAGACGGAGCTCTAACTCCTGACACAACCGAACAGAGAGCACCTTTTCTTGAGCAGGTGGGTCAGGGTTGATTAAGAGGCTGCAGCTTACCTAAAAGGAGACGGTGACTCTTCCTGGGGAAATTCCATCAGGTTGCTGTGGAACAGCTTTGGGAGGGGCTTAATCTGTAACCATCCTGTTATGATGAAATCATTTCAGTTTGACAACTATGTTGTAAAGGAGCCTTTGCTCTGATACCTGGGATAAATTTTAAAAATGTATATTTATATTAATAAAATGCATATGTTTAAAGCTACCAGTGAATCTTAATTAATTTGTATTCAAACTTAATGCAGAGTGGGTGCCAGCTGCGCTGCCATACTGTGGATGCGCAGATTCAGCAGCAAAGAGCAACAATTTTAGAAACCAATTCCTCAGTTTGACATTTGTGCTATAAAACCAGTGCAGGCAAAAAAAAAAAAAAACAACTTCAAGGAGGGAAATAAACATGCTACAGGCAGCTATTCAAATGCTGTCATGCATACTCCTTTGGAAAAGGAAAATTAACTGCAATTCGAACAGACGACATGAAACTCTGTTGCAAACAGCTATAAACTATGTCCTGCCAGATTACACAGATGCCTTTAGTTTTCAGAATTCACTATAATAAGCTGAGCAAACAGTTGAACTGTAATTGATAGGTAGAACTACTTTAGTATTTGGCAGACATTCATTTGCAGTTCTAAATTCAGACTCTTTTTGATAATAAACTGATGATTTTTTTTCTCTCAGCCTTCAAATGGGTTCATTTTCCACTTCCTGTTCAAACAGCAAAGCTTCCTTTTGAGGGTTCGTGTCAACTGGGAGCAGAATATTTTATTTCTTTTCTTTGGCTTTTGAATTGTACTACAGTTGTACCAACAGTGGAAAGAGGAAATCTGAGGATTTTTGGCAATGTTTAGATTGTCCAACCAAATAAACAAGAGTTACTTCTGTCAAATGTTTAGTATATTGGCACCTGGAGTGAAAATGATAATTATGTGATAAATTCTATACTCTGCTGAACACATTATGATTAGATCCAAAACTTGCTAAAAAAAGAAAATAAAAAGGTGTCATTTTATATGTTGTATGGTCCTCTCTTGCCCCAGGTGGAGGTCTTGTTCAGGAGTGAGGGAAGATCTGATTTTGAGATTGACAGGCGGATAACGGATTCGTTTAGCA
>NC_050527.1:19451257-19454303 GCF_002922805.2 Oryzias melastigma | reverse complement strand
TCTGTCAAATGTTTAGTATATTGGCACCTGGAGTGAAAATGATAATTATGTGATAAATTCTATACTCTGCTGAACACATTAAGATGATTAGATCTAAAACTTGCTAAAAAAAGAAAATAAAAAGGTGTCATTTTGTATGTTGTATGGTCCTCTCTTGCCCCAGGTGGAGGTCTTGTTCAGGAGTGAGGGAAGATCTGATTTTGAGATTGAAAGGCGGATAACGGATTCGTTTAGCAGCATCCCTTGTTATACGTTCAGTGTGCTGGTCCGTTGTGGTGAAGAGAGAGCTTACAGAGATACACCGGGCGGTTAAGAGAGACACTTGCAAGTTGATTGTGACTCTATATTCTGAACTGGACAGAGTACTTGTGCTCTTTGAACTGCTGCAGAAAATGAGAATGACAACTGGAGAAATTTCAAGAACTCTGTTAGACTGAATGACACACCTGACAAACAGGACCCCCAAAGGAGACAGTCATTTAAAAAAAAAAAAACATTTTCTATTAAAATGCCTTTGTATAACATCATTTGAGTTGAGAAATACCAACAGAGACACTTCCTGTCAGTTTTGAACATTTATTAAAAGAGATATTGATCCCAGAAGTCTGAGTCTCTGAATATCTTGCTAGCTTAACTGAACTGTTTTGTTAGCCTCCCATTTCAACTGGTGCCGTATTCCGCTGCACTTTTCGGCAATAAAATGTTGTGATCTGTTCATGACATGCACACTTCTAGTAGAGTTTTGATCTGGTATGATAAGCTTAAAACACTATATTATCGAAAGTATTGGCTCATTCATCCAAATGATCAGAATCCATCCATCCATCCATCCATTTTCTTGACCGCTTCTTCCCTTTCGGGGTCGCGGGGTGCCGGAGCCTATCCCGGCTGCTGATGGGCGAAGGCGGGGTACACCCTGGACAGGTCGCCAGGCTGTCGCAGGGCCATGATCAGAATCAGTGTTCCTAATCACTTGTTCTGGCTACAGGTCAGCCCTCAGACATGCAGACTTTCTTTACAAACATTAATGAAAGAATGTTCTGCTCTCAGGATCTCTGAATTCCAGTGTGGAACTGTCATATGATGACACCTGTACAACAAATCCAGTGGAGAAATGTCCTAATTCCTCCACAGTCAACTGTCAGTTCTATCAGAACAACATGGTAGAGTTTAGGAACAACATCAACTCAGACACCAAGTGGTCGACCACGTAAACTGATGGAGAGAGGTCAGAGGATGCTGAAGGTCAAAGAGGTCATAGACTTTCTGCAGTCAATCACTACAGAGCTCCAACCTTCATGTGACCTTCAGATCAGTCTGAGTACAAGAGAGCTTCATGAATGGGTTTCCATGGCAGCAGCTGCATCCAGACACATCATCAAGTACAATGTAAAGCGTGGATACAGTGGAGTAAAGCACGACGTCACTGGACTCTAGAGCCGTGGAGACGCCTTCTCTGGAGGGAGGAATCACACTTTTCCATCTGGAGATCTGATGGACCCGTCTGGGTTTGGAGGTTGCAGGAGAACGGGACATTCAGACTGGACTGGTGGAGGAGGAATGATGGTGTGGGCTTGTTTTTCAGTCCCCTTAGTTCCGCTGAAAGGAACTTTGAATCTTCAGGATACTAAAACATTCTGGATAATTCCATGTTCCAACCTTGCAGGAACCATTTGGAGCGGGCCTTCCTCTTCCAACATGACTGAGCACCAGAGCACAAAGCAAGGTTCATACAGACATGGAGGACAGAGTCTGACCTGGACTGACCTGCACAGAGTCCTGACCTGAACCCCATAGAACACTTTTGGAGGAATTAGAGCAGAGACTGAGAGCCAGACCTTCTCCACCAGCAGCAGTGTGACCTGAACAATGACATTCTGGAAGAATGGTCCAGCATTCCTAAAAACATTCAGCCTGTGGACAGTCTTCCAGACGAATTGAAGCTAGAATAACTGCTAAAGATGGACCTACATCATATTGAACTCTATAGGTTAGAAGTGGGATGGGACTTCAGTTAATATGCGTGTCAAGGCAGGAGAGACATTACTTTTCCACCCATCTAAAAAGACCTTTTGTTGTGCTCACACTTGAACCTCCTGAAAAGAAAATAAAGGGAATTCATTCATTCACATGTCTCTGAACTGTGTGCCAAGTTGTGTTGTCTGGCCCTCTGTGAAAACAGAGACAATCTTCAACTCAGTGGAAGTCTGCCTAGTTTGCTATCTCACCTCTAGAAAAGGAAAAAGGAGTAAAAGCAGCTGTTTAGAGTCTAGTCGCCTGGCGGCATGACCCGAGCCTCTGCCATGCTGAGTGAGTTAGGTGAGGGCAAAGAAAACATGACTCTTTTTTAAACATCAGTAATATTTCATCTCTTGCAGGAGTTGAGCATGATAAATGAGTTTAGACTTTTTCTTCTAGCACCCCTGAAGCAATTTAGCTGAATATAAACGGGCAGTGCTGTGAGGTAGAGATCTTAAGAGTGGAAGGAGCTGCTGATCCACACCTGCTGGCTGTTGCTACTCCTACACAAATCTTTGCATCCTAAAGATGGTCGACAGACTCAGGAGGCAGCGCAGATTCAGTCACCAGTTTACAATTCCTGCAGATCAAGACTCGTCTGATGTGGGGACACTTTTAAAAAAAGGGCTGATGCTGACTCATTATGCCGTAACATGAAAACTTATTGACAAGATGCACATACAACGTAACAACACACGAATTTAACATGATTGAAAAGTGAAAATGAAATCATGACATTTGAAAAAGGCATTTCTCTATTCTTGAGCGCAGCAGCTGGGAAACATCCTGCAGCGTGTCACTTTGGCCTTCATACATGCCTTGAAAATCATCAACATTTCTTCTCTAAGATAGTGGAAACTGTGTGTGAGATGATGGGTGAAGAAGGAAAAAGAGAAAGGCCTAATTTGTTAATATTTATGCATAACTCAGTTACAACTACTGGTAACGCTTTATATTAAGGTGTGCTTGTTAAGTATTAATAAGATATTAATAAGCATTAGTAAGATGCTTATAATTTGCTTATATG
>NC_050527.1:19440604-19449768 GCF_002922805.2 Oryzias melastigma | reverse complement strand
TAAGCAAATTATAAGCATCTTACTAATGCTTATTAATATCTTATTAATACTTAACAAGCACACCTTAATATAAAGCGTTACCCAACTACTCTATGATGTTATCAGAATTACAAGTTATCAGTTATGAGTTTAAGTTATAAGTTACATGCAGATTTTGATGTGTGTGTTATGTGGTGGTCTCCTGTTCAGTCTCTGCGTGGTTGGTATCCAGTATTCTTAGGATGCATGTCCCTGCTTGTGTTGGGGGAGGGGGGTTGTCCAGGATTCCCATCATGTCTTCTACATTCAGTGACATAATTGTAAAAACACCTGGACACACCTGCCTGCTCACCTCTGCACAAACACGGATGTTTTTTGGGCCTGCAGGTTTACCTGATTTATGAAATTGTTTGATTGCTGGAATACACATAATGTGGCAATGAGTTAACCTGTATAGGTGATGATGAATGGGTGGGTCCGCATGGATTTGCAGGTCTGTGCAGAGCAGACGAATGGGCTTAAGTTTGTGTGGGTGCCCCAAGTCATTGATGACTTTAGTGTTTTGTCTTACCTCTCCTTTTCTTCTTTACTCCTTTTTGATCTTCTTTGCCCGACGAGGCAAATTTTCTTTGTGATTTTGGGCTATGTAAATAAAATTGAATTGAATTTGATCCACTCAGCTCACTTTAATCCCTGAGATCATCTCCCCTATGATGTCTTTACTCCTCCCACCAAATCTCCCTCACTATTCTTGTAAAAATGTGATTTATAAAAATCAAGTTTAACCTCAAATTCCTGTGGATGTAGTTTAAATACAATCACCGCATTCATCCACCTCTACAGACAGAGCTCAAGCTGTTGTATTAAAATCTATTCAACTTACAAGACTAAAAAAAAAAAATGTGATGCTAGCTGAAGCCACTATCTAAGGGAAGGGGGGATTTATCTTCCTAATTTCAATTTGTGTAGGCCTGTATTTAAAGGCACGGTGGTGTAGTGGCTAACCCACTCGCCGTACAGTAAGAAGGGCATGTTTCAATCCCCAGGTGGTCCGGTCTGTGTGGAGTTTATGCATGCTCTCCTCATACATTTGTGGGCTTTCTCTAGCTACTCTAGCTTCCTCCTACAGTCCAAAAACATGCTTCATAAACATGTCATATGCCTTTAACACTGGCAATGTCAGTGGTGACACCTAAATAACCCAAGCCGTTTGACACACCACAAATCATTGACCATCCACACAATCAGCACAAGTCAGTTGATTCCTATGCAGAGAATTCAATTTGATTTTCTTTATTTAGTGTCACAAAAGAGCCTAATTGAGCTTCATGCCGGTTATTGTACAGAAGCAGGTCAGTCATAAAATATAAACAATAGCTGATTGCTAAACTAAACAGACTAAATTAAACAGGTTTTCCCTGCCCTTAGACCCTCCTTCCCAGTAAGGAAAAACAAAAAAAAGAAGAAACCTCAGGAATGTCTACATGCAGGAGAGATCCTCTCCAGGACAGAAAAGTGATTTACCAGGACTGTTAAAGAGGAATTAGCTTATCTAACTCTACAACTACGTATTTGAATAGAGTTCAAGCAGATAGGACTGGGGGACAGGTGGGGGCGAGGTTCACAGCCAAGATTAGCCAGAGGCGTGGTCCACGGCCTAGAACAGAAGCACGGGTGATCCACCTGGAATCTGAAATCTCTCCCGCTCTTCCGGAGGGAAGTGGGAAAGAGAAACAACACATGAATCACACAGCACCAGACAGAAGCACAGAGAACTAAATATCATGAATAATAAAGAATACAGGAGAAGTAAAGTAAATGAGAATAGAACAGAACCCCAGAGCTGACGTGGATAATGCCGATGATAGAAAATCTCAAATCTTTAGCGTATCAAAATCAATCTAGACCCACCAGAGCAAAGTGAGAAAAAAGTGGCTTTGCACCAATAAACAACCGATTACTAACAAAGTGTTGCATAATGATGCTGCTTTTGTCTGCAGCATAATCAGCTGATTTATCTTGATTGATAACACCTCACTGTTGTAAAGTGCTGTATATCAGTGCAAGCTTGCTTTTCCTCACTTCAGAATCTGCTGTAATCACAGTCTCGGTTGAAGAGTTACGGTGGTGTTACGTCCTGCAACTTTCCACACCCCCTGCCATTCTGCTCACCTTGAAGGTGGGGCCAATAATCCTAATCAGCACCTGCCAGGTATTTAAATCAGCGCAAGCCGCTTTTCTGCTTCAGAATCTTCAGGAATTACGCTGATCGTGTTGAAAATTACAATAAATCAACGAACACTAACACTGGAGCTGGGGTGTTAAAGGGTTAAATTTGCTGTTTCTTATGGACATGTATAGTAATAAAATGCACGTGTGCACATTGAAAACATGCAGACAGACCAGTCAGTGGGCCACTTTGGTAAAAACCACTATCTGCAAAACCAGCCTGCCAACACAGCGAATTTCTCCATATTAACTCCAAACTGGTTTTTACTTAACAGGCACTAAATGAGCACCTTTAGAGTCTTAATTGTCAGAGAAAAGAGCCTTTTTATTGGGATTTTATAAGAACAGTAAATGTTTGTTGGTAATCGATGGGAGTGAATTTAGTGAGCGTGATGCTGCAGTGCCAGAGCATGGTGTCAGTATCGGCCCTGGCAGAGATTCACATCAGCGTGTGTGGTGAGGAGAAGTGTGTGTTCTCCCTCACTCCATACACTCTTCTGTATTGAACTGTACGACTGCAGGTGTTTGCCTTCCAGAGGCCGGGGATTTGACAAAGAACAAACACAGATAACAGATCTTTTGTGTTCTATTAAATATCCTCTGTTTATTTTATCCCTGTGAACCCGCATACGGTAGTGAGGGGGAAGAGAAAGTGCTGCTGTAGATAAGAGCCCGAGCTTGTTTCTGTGATTACATGCGGCTTTCTGCAGGGTGAGGGAGATAAAGACAGTGGTAGGCTGCTAACTGCTCCACACCATTACTCTGTGTTGCCACTTATCAGAAAGAAGGTGGTTCAATTCCTGGACCTAATGGTCCTCACAATGATATGTCCTTGGGCGAGGCACCTATTGCTACATTTCTGCTGATGCGTCTATTGGAGAGTGAAAGGAGAGGATTTGCTAAAGAAGTAAAATATGGACCAAACAATAAAGAATGCAATGTATGGACTTAGAAAGTGGATTGTGTGTGCTTGTCTGTTTATTTTCATGTGTGTGTGTACATGTTGGGGTGTGTGTATAAAGGAAGCAGAAAGGCTGGTCCTCACTTCTCGGGTGATTTTCCTGGTCCTCATTATGTATTAAGTGCAAGAATGTGTGTCTGTAAACAACTATGGCTAAAAAGCTCTACAAATCTCTGTTTTAGAGAGAGACAGTTCCCAACAATTTATTTTATGACTGCCTATGTCTGAATTCCCACCCTAATCCCGAACTACTAAAAAAAAAACAAAAAAAAAAAACTATGTAGTGCAGGACTATCTGCTGCCCTGGATTGTAAAAGCAATTCAGACACCGCTCTCACTACTTTTCAGTTGTTTTTCTAAACGCTGGATATGACGTCACCAAATTCACAAGGTTAAAAAAAAAAAAAAAAAAAAAAATCGAATCAATCAACATTTCACAACGTCTCTCTATGACTTCACCGTGTTCTGATGATGAAATGTGGATGCTTTATTAAAAAAAATACATCTATACATGTTTTTCCTTTCACAAAATCTTGACCGTAATGCATTTTGGTCTATATCCGCTAATGTAGTGAGCATCAACGCGCACTAGTTTTTGGCAAAGACTTCTGAGAAAATTCTAGTACACCTGATTTTGGAGTTGTTCATTTTGACAGCACTAAAATATGGCGAACACACTATAATAGTGCAGGGGTGGGCAAACTTTTGTACTCGTAGGCCTCGAAGATCTGTCAAAGAGAATTTGACAGAAGGGCCAGACCAGACGTAGATGCGAGGAGTGTTTTGGAAACCCCCCTAGAGAAAGAAACCTTATGGAAACTGGATAAAAACCTGGCTTTAATTTGATTTGAATTTAAACATTTGTGGCTTTTGCTCCCATTTTAGCACCAATTGCACTGATGGGTTGATGTCCCTCAGGGGGAAAAAAAAGCAAACTTACAGAATTGTCACATTCACGTGGTGTTGGAGCAATCAGAAAAGTGACAGTTTGACTTGAAAAAAAAAACACTGTAAGAACAACAAATCTTCCAACAGCACTTGAATGCAGGATTACTTTTTGCATCTATAGACAAAGCTCAATGTATTTGTTATGTACCATGTAGGACACAGCAACATTACAGGGAAAATCAAACATTAAGGATTATTAACAATATAATTTATTCTAGTTTGGCCGGCTAGACTAAATATTTAAACAGGCTAGATATAGTGAGTAGTGAAGAATGGAGGGACCAAACTAAGTTTCAGGTTCACAAAAAATGAGTCTTTAATGACAAAAAAAAAAATCACCTCATCAGAGGGAAAACTAAAGGAGCTGCAAAAATACATAAACCAGAAAAGCCCAAGAGCACAGGGGAAAACATACAAGACGAACCAACACGGAGGGAAGAAAGCAGTCAACTTAAATAGGGAGCAGCCTAATCAGGTGAGTGCAGACAGCTGTGTCACCAGCAGATCACAGGGAGGACCCACAGACCGCCTGCACACAGAGAAAAGGTGAAACCAAACACACAAAACATAACAATATCCTCCATTGTTTCCAAAAAGTATTCCAAATGAATAGTTGGAAATTATTTATCTCTTTAGTTTAAATCAAGCAAAATTACAATTTGAAATGTAAAATACTTGATTTATTAGGTTGTTTTAGCAATTTTACAATCCTTTTTAAGAAAAAAAACAAATTATAATTGTGTTTAGATTTCGTCCTTCACAAAAAAAATCTGCACCTTGACAACAAAGTAGCCTACTTTTTTTTGATAAACTCATACATTTTCAGTGGCAGTGGGCTACAGAGAGCAGCATTAAGTTTATATGTGACTAAACTTTTTTTCTGTAACTAAACTAACTCGTGAAAGAAAAGTAACTTGCTTGATTAGCAGCAGATTTAAAAGCTCACCTGGACTTTGGTGCAAGCAGACAGCACAGCCAGACCACTGAGAGGAGGACACTTTGGTCACTTGTAAGTGAACCCTGGTGCAGATCACTACAGAGTGAATGCAGACAAAAGAGTTAAATGGTAAAAGAAACAAAAATTATGTGAGCTCAATGAATAATGAACAAGAAAAAAAAATCCCAGGTTGAAGCTGAGCATGCTTTAACCATAGAAGCTTGGAAAATGGCTCATGATACGGCGAGGAGGTAATAGTGCTTTTCAAACATGGAGAGATGGAAACCACAAGAAATAAAGGTACTGAAATGAAAACTGCTGATAGCTTTCCTTTCCATGTCTTTTTTCCTCCCGGTCAGTGTTCGTTTTGGGCAGTGGTGCCCCAACATGAGCAGCTTTTGTAGCTGCTTGACCTTTCCATGTTGTTTGGTTTGCCTTTACATGTGGAAAACATATTAAGTGAAAGTGTGACATGTTCATATCCCTGCTCATGTAAACTAAGTCCACTGCACTTTCCTGGTTTGCAAGTGTCCTAACCTGCATTTCATTCACCTCTTCTTTCAACACTAATGGTCTCTTCTGTCAAAAGAAAGGAGAATGTATCCATCTGTAGCACTTTTAAGAATGTGAAAGTTATGAGAGTGCATTTTTGTAAATCTGAACGGAGGCATTTGTATATCTGCTTATTCCAGCACTAAAAGCTTTTAGGTAACGTCTCATACAGCAACCTTTTATTATTTCCAGTGCTTTCTGCAAGTGTCTTTTTTATGGGTCTCTCAATCAAACCAGACAAACCAGAAGGGGTGTTACATATTCTAACACAGACTGAAAGAAAGAAAGAAAACATCCCATAGTGTTGTTGTTTATATAAACAATATATATCTTATTCTTTATATTTTTAATCTGTACTGATAAATAATCTCAAATAAACAACCCACAACAAAGAAAAGACACAAAAATGAAGCAAAAACCTCTTAAAAAGGCCAAAAAATCTTGGTCATATGAGTTAATACAGTAACTGCCAGTCTAGTACAGAAATTCAAATTTACAATTTTACAATTTATATGAATGTAGTAGTAAGCTCTGAGAAACTGAAAACTAAGAACCCCACACTTCATCTACATGAAGATAAGAAAAAAAATCATGTTTGACAGTAATGAGAATAAAGATGCTCGGTCCTAAAGTCCATGTTCATGTAACATTTCTCATTGTTTCACTGCATCTTAGGTCTTGTCTGGTGTGGTAGATCTGAGCCTCTATTGCTCTGGTGCTCAGGGCTTGTTCCTGTGCTGCCAGGATCAGTGTTTCTGTGCTGTCCTGCAGGCCATTCTAGCCATTGATAGGACTTCTTGATATCCCATGAAAGCTCTTGTCTTCTAGCATCACATCCTCTGCTCTCCAATGTCTGAGGCATTCACTGAGCACACGATAGATAGATAGATAGATAGATAGATAGATAGATAGATAGATAGATAGATAGATAGATAGATAGATAGATAGATAGATAGATAGAAAGATAGATAGATAGATAGATAGATAGATAGATAGATAGATAGCATACAATCTATGACTGTGTGTATCTATGACTGTGTGTGTGATTAGGATGGAGGGGGCCAAAGAGTGTCTGTGGAAAGTAAAGTCAGGCAGGGTTTAGTTATGGAACAGAATGGGGTGATTTATCTTAATAATGACTCATTTTTGTGTGACAAGGCAATTTCTCTGCTTGTTTCCCTGCGCTCCTCTTCAGCCTGAAGGTTGTTTTCAGAGGGAGACGGGGCTAAAGGAAAACCCCAAGATCAGACAAGTGAGGAGACTCTTGTAATTACACAAGCCATGAGCATGCTCCTCAGGATACTCGAGCTCCAATAAATTTAAAATCTACACCCTTGAAAGAGAAGAAATCCTGGTTGGGTTATTTCCTAAAATTAAGATGAAAAATGCAATTTAAAGTATTTTGCTTATCCTTTTAAAGAAGAGCAACAACCTGTTTTAGCATGTTTGGTAAGAGAAACCTGGAACTCCTGTTTAATTCTCATTAGATGTAAAAGTCCTTTGTTTTTGGTTATTGTGGTAATAAAATAATCTGCTTCCTTTCTCACACTGAGCCTGGAAGTAAACTGAATACATTGATATTTCTAATGTTGTAAGATAATTTTTAGAGAAAAGTTACTGATCAAAGTAATATAAACAAAAACAAAATAATGCTAGTTTGTATGTTAAACTCATCAGCAAGTTGTCATGATTTGTGCGTGACAAAACAGACCCAGATGCTGGCAACCCATAAAGATATGATGGAAAGAGTCTTGATTTATTCTTTTGTGGCGGTTGTGAGGATCTTTGGCTGGAGGGGAGACTGGCGAACGAAGGATGTTGGGAGCGGCAACCAAAGCTTGTTTGGTGGTGAAGCCGTTGACGGAGATCTTGGTGTTGAGTAGAATGGTACTGTAGCGTGTTCGAGAAGACATGGCGTGGCAGAGGAGTACTTGACATTGATGTCGGCTGAGGTTCTTGCTGATGGACCCAGGTTGAGTGAATAGAATCCATGGAAGGTAATAATCTGGTGATGAATGCTGAACTGGTGATGAGGTGATGTCCAACAGCTGGGTAAATTGAAGGTGCAGAGGGAGCACCATGACAGTTTCTTTTACTTTTTAAGTAAGGGAAGTTACTTTCCTTACTGTACTTGAGCTGATCAAATTTGATTATAGTACAAAAACAGTTAAATGTTGTTTAACAACAAAACATACATAAAATAGCTCTTAGGTCAAGGTCACACAGTCTGGAACCCCACATGACAAAAAAGTGATAAAAGACAAAGACCAGAGCAGCCAATGCAGTCATGACTCTTTTTGTATAAGTTAAGTATACAAGTCACAAAATACTACTATTACTAGAGATGATAATGCTATGACTTTGGACCATGTTGTGTATTGTTAATATCACATTACCATGCATTTAATATTCTGATGGTGAGCGAGGAGACACCAGAGGACTTGTGAAGGATTGAAGATCATCTGCTCTTGAGATCAGGAGAGATCACCTCATACAAGGTTACTTAGAGCATTTGCTACAATGTCATTGATAACACTGGACACTTCAGATAATCTGATGAATCAATACATTACGTTTTTGTGTAATCGCAGTAGTCAAAAAATAAATTTACCTTCCAATACTTTTGAAGTTGGTGAAAAAAATTATCACAGTGCATGTTTGGAACCGAGGCATTTTGAGAAGATGATATGTGATTTCTTTATATAAATCAGGAAAAAATATCATGAATAAGACATCAATATGCATGTGATTGAACCTCAAATCTGTCCAACCCCGATCTTCCATTTATTTTTTTTAGCTTATTTATCCAGCCTATGGCTCATCAGCTGGGACTGTGACACGGTGGATGAAGCACACGTAGTCTCTTATGTCTATGGGACTGTCATAGCTGAAAAGTCTCTACAGCATTGCCTGGCAGTCGGGATCATTTCCATGTGACTGTCTGAATGGGGCGATTGTTCCCCTTTTTAAGAAGGTAGATCAGTGGGTGCGTTCACTAATGATTGCACTCCTCTGCCTCTCCAGGAAAGTCTACTGTATTCCGGAGCACTGGAGAGGAGGGTTTAACTGAGGGTTGAACCTCAGATTCAAGAACAACAGTGCAGTTTATGTCCTAATTGTGGTAACAGTACCAATTCTACACAAAAAAGAGGGTTTGTGGAAGTTTGCTCATCAAGTTCATGTTCTTTGCTGATTTGGGAAGGTGTTCGACCAGGTCAACCATAGTATCCTATGGATTGTGCTCAGTCAGTATGGCGTCTGGGATGTATTGGAGAAAAATGTTATCTTAAACAACAACTGAGACTCAGTCCTCTCAAATCCAGACATACTGGAAAGACTGTGTCACTTAGCTGGCCTTGGAACGTCTCGGGATGCCCTCAGAGTAGCTGAAGGAAAGTGAGGGAATCTTTGCTTAAAGTGCTACCTCTGTAACTTTGTCCCACATGAGCAGACAAAAATGGGTAGATGGGTATGAAACTTAAAGGGTCTGATAAGTCCTGACCCCTTCAGTTTATAGCAGGGGTCTCAAACTCGCGGCCCGCGGGCCATTTGCGGCCC
>NC_050527.1:19433225-19440526 GCF_002922805.2 Oryzias melastigma | reverse complement strand
AGACAAACCTAAAAGTTTTCTAGAAATGATCAAAGATGCAAAGAAAAATCCTGATTGTAGCAAGACGGCACAGATATGCCTAGCATTAGACTTGGAGCGGGTTGAATGATGGACTAGGACTATAGGAAGACTTTTCCTTTATATACATGGGACCTCGGAAGACATTTACATATGGGACAGCAAGATAACATGACAATGTTGGCACAGATTTTGAGGTCCTCTCTTTTTGCCTGTGAGCTGTCCTGGATGTCCCTGCAAAGAAGGTACAAGATGCCTGTATTGAATCTTAAAAATACACAGAAGTTTCTAAATGGCTGTGGATTTATTAATTCTGCTTCTCGTATGCACTCTAGCAGACCTGGGCTAATGAAGAGCCTACAAGCACGCACTGCCCCCAGCTGGGCCTCCCTCACCGTTAGTCTGGTTACGTCAACTAGAGAAATGAAGATCCACAAAACCACTTCATCACTAATACTGAGCTCCTTTCTCTTTTCTTCTCTGAAGAGGTTCCTGTTAAGGAGGAGTGCAATGCAGTGTCTTTTGATTTTCTTTTCTTCCTTTGATATTGAATTATAAATCTGATATGTAGCTTCATATCTTCAAGTATACACATCAAAAGCCTGTACTCAAACCAGCAATAACTTGGTTCTCCTCATGCATCTGCAAAATGTGATGTTAGTTTAATCACAAATTAGGATCAGGGATAGCTCTGCAGCTGTGGGGAGTCGGACTCGTGTGCAGAGAGCTACATTTGAGCTTTTTCAGGGCCAGATATCACATTTCTGCTGGGTGATAGTCTGTGTTGGTTGCTGTTCTCAATGAGAGGATTATAGATCTGACGTGTCTTTAAAAGATAATGTTCACATTTTAGAATTTGCCAAACTGATCTGACTCTGGTCTTTTATAGTGATCTGTTTGTTGCTGGGACTGAATAAGCCGTAGTGCTCACCATTTCAGCTCAATGCAACAAAAATAAACCAGGTTTTCCTGTGCACATATACAAAATGTGCAAACACCCATAAACACACTCCCAAAAGAGATGCTTCAAGTAGAATTTTCAACTAATATGGGATTGCATCTTTGTTGCAATTTATTTGACTGAAAATGGTATAAATAAACACAGAAATATTTTAGTCATTAATACTTTTGCCCTCTGCTGGCTGCGTCATTTCTGAAGCTAAAAAGATGTTACACTCACTCATTGTGTCTCCTTTTCTTAACAATAAGGCACCTTTCTGAACTCTTAACTACAATAGAAAAGAGAAGAAGAAAAAAAGAGTCCAAAAAAATGGCAACACAGTTAAATATGTTCTAAAAGACAAAGTGGATGATGTAAATAAGACTAAGCTTTTGTGAGATGAAGAACTACCAACGAGCTGATTTGCTGGTGGGGCAGCTGTAAGAAAAGAAGACAGGAACGAAAACAGCAATCTGTGATGGTTAAGAACTCCTTGAGGACATCTGATGGAAGGAGATCTGAGTAAATGTTTAATCTTAAAAAAGCCATACCATGATTTTGTTCAGCCTTTTGTATTAAATTATATTCATATATATTATTCATATATTGCCTAAAAAAACAAATAATTTTTGAAATATTAGTTATTTTTTTGAGTCTTTTCCTACCCAGAAGTAAAATGACCCAATTTCTGAAGCTCCACCTGCCACTCCGTATGGGTGTCGTCCATTTCAGGGCGTCATCTTAGAGCCAGCTGCGTGTCTGCGTTTTTGCCACAAAAATATACATCCAGTTATTTTCAAAGATGGATGCACATACCATATAGCTGCCCTTAGTAATCCCAGCCATCTCTACACTGGTTCACAACACAAATACACTCAGCATCTGCACAACTGTTTCTGACCGGGGGATGGGTGGGTGGGTGGTGTCTTAAAGAAGCCCCGCATCTAAAGTAACAAACATTAGTTTGAGGTGGAATTTATAGAAGACAGTGCACGTACAATTAGGCTCGTGTTTGATTGTAGGAGTAGTTTCTAGTTTTAATATGACTTGAAGAGTTGAGAGAAACAAAATAGACAAAAACACAGAATGAATCATTTAAAAGGGCAATCCAAGTGAGGCTGACACTGATAATAAAACAAAAAATAAATCATTTAATATTCAAAATAAGAATATTATGTGTTTCACATGTTTTTTCTTATATACGTGCCATCATTTAACAATAGATACTATTCTATCACCCACAAATGTGTTTGTTTGTGTGTGTGAGGGTGTGTATACGTGTGTGGGGGTTTCACATCCCTAAAGCTAAATAAGTAATCCTAGAATGTAATCTTCCACAGGTAAGGACGGATTTTCTACATGGGTGCAGAATTCTGAAATTGCAATGCCATTGTTTCTGGTTTTACTGGGTTCTGATTCATTTTAAGGTTATGATGGGATCGAAAACATTTTATATCAAGTCTATTTTTAGTCTTGGGGGAAGCTTTTCATTATCTTAGACATCACTCACAACGACATTATCGCTGTTGAGTTTTTTGAGGGATCAAACAAAGAAGATGGTCTCCTTAATCACTCATTTCTCACTGGTATCTTCAACTTGACTCGCAGTATTTCTGGGTGACGATTCCAATCTAGTCCCTGATTGTTCATTAGGATGATCCAACGGCATCACCAGAATACTGAAGACACAATCTCACCATCACACAGTTTAAAGCAAATTCGGGCTTATCTATGGATGGATTTCAAACTCTCAGTAATAAGGCTACTGCTATTTTATTTGTTGGCTGATAAATCATTGTTTTCCTTCATTCAGTTAGTAACTCTGTTCTTCCAATGGGTTGGATATTGAAACTCCCCTCCCCCTAATAGTCAGAGCAACCTGTGTCCTCACTAGGAACATACTCAGATTTATCAATGCTGCTAAAACAAAGTGGATGCTACTTTTAAAACATTGTTGAGTAGTAAAAATCTAATGCTGTACAAAAACCGTACTAGTACTGCAGGTTTTTAGGTTGTCTTGTACTTGTCTTGTTTCGGGTTGTTGTACAGCCGCCATCAGTGTGTGAATGTGTTTGTGTGCACGGATAAACAGAACTATGACTATACAGCGCTTTGGGCCTTCTAAGAAGGTAGTAAAGCGCTTTATAAGTATGCACCGTTTACCATTTACAAGTGGTAAGTGCATCCTAAAGTTTTCATAAGGCTACTGGAAGTTTTGTGCACTTATGAGATACGGGTGATGCTGTCATGTGGTGTCGATCCCACTCGTTAATTGTTAGAAAAGCATTCAGTCCAGTGTGTGTACCTTCACAGTAGCTGGGACAGAGTACAACAACTCCATAACCCAAGAAGTGTTTAAACAGGTTTAGAAAATGGATGGAATAATGGTTGATCCTTTTAATCAAAATTCTGCCAAAACTGCACTTAGAAAACTCATGAAGTTTATGGAGGCTTGTGATACAATTTTAAATCTGTTAAGATGTTGTTTTAGGGCCCCCTGTTAGTTATTAGCCTCTTTCTCTCATGAGCACATTGACCCAACAATCATCAGGAAGTTATTGGCACTGTTGGGTAAAGGCAGAGGTTTTGTTTGCCAACTTCACAGAACCATTTCTAACACTTCTATTTCAGAGTACATAGAGTCAAGACGCTGTACATTAGAAGCAATACAGCATGGCCCAAACCATAAACAAACATTCTCTGTGCTTCATAGTAAGGATAGTCTAAAGCTGCGTTCACACCAAACGCAATCAGAGGCGTCTAGTTTCAATGTTAAGTCGAGGTACAGACACAATAGAGGTCCTGCGGTGCTTTTTAAGCTGACTGAAAGCACTGCATTTCATTCAATCATCTTATAGAGAGATGGACGTACAGCTGAAAGCGTCCATCATTCAGACAGCTCCTGCAGCAGATGGTGAAGCTCACCGTACTGGGAGAGTCTCTAAATGATCTCATGAACCCAAACATTGAGACAGGATTACAGATGCTTTTATATAACTCTTTAAAATAACTAAACCTGATCTCTAAACCTCATCTGTGTCTTCCATGCATTTTAAAACGAGATATACAGACAGTATTTCTATGTACAAATAGGGCTAATAATATTTGACAGTAGCTCCTCCCATACACATCTTGAGCATCAAATTTATGAACACATTTTTGACAGCAGTGAATCGGACGCGTATCAAAAGAAAGGAGGCAGACACAATTGTAATCTCATTTAATGTGAACAAAGCATTATTTTCTTGGTATGCTTCATTTATTCACTGCTAAAGAGGTGATTCAATTATCAAAAAGCTCCAGTTTGGTCTCATCTGTCCAAAAGGCATTCTATGTAATTTAGTAACTTCTTAATGATTCTCTTCATGATCAGGGGTTTTCTCCTTGGTTATCGTTATGAAGTCCTGTTTGACTCAAACTGCTCCCAATGGTGATCTGACTCTGACCTTAAAGATGACACTTAATGTCTTTGGAAGCTCATTGGATTCTTGGGTTTTCCTTCTTTGTAGTTTATCTTCAGATTTTCTCTCGTGTTCAGATCAAAGGAGGTTGTCTACAGTCCCGTTGACCTCTTCAGAATAACCTGAGCAGTTGTATTCTCAGGAGCATTGAGCTGGATGGAGATCTTTCCAAAGCCTTTAACATGGTGCTCTCCTATTTTCTCCTGAAACTGTCACCTTGTCTGTGTGTGGTCCATGTTCAGTGAGGGACACCAGTTCCACAAACAGCATTGTCACCATTAAGCAGTCACTATGTTGAATACAAGTTTGAACAAAACAGTGAGTCTGAGGAGAGCTCACACCCTATGGCGCAGAAAAAAGGAATGATGCTATTTGAAGTGTCTTCTTATCACACCACCATAGTGCAATCAAAGCCCCAACATATGTCACTTTTTTAGTGTACTTGTTTGCTTGAAAACAGGACAAAAATCAACCAGATATTTCTATCTGAAAGTAAAATTGTTTTTAGATTATTTTAAACCTAAAAAAAAAATAATTTGCCTTTCATTACAAAACGAGAAAGAAGGATTGAGAAGAGTTGTTCTGTGTGACCACTAAACCAGATTAGTCCTCACACAAACACGTCAGGAAAACAACAGGAGAAAGCCTATGGCACAATACCAGTAATTCTGTTAGCATTATTAGCCAGTTACAGCCAATAAAATGTCTGTTGTTGGAGTGATAAGTAATTACATTTCTGAGAAAACATCAGGTTAGCTGAAGATGCAGATAAAACAACACAAAGGCAGAAAAGATGTGAAGAGAAGTTCTTTGTCTTTTATTTACAAATGTTCAATAAATCACTTATTGTTGTGGTTTACTGGTCATAACTGTGGAATAACTTGTTGAAGCAGCATTTCAGCAATAATAATAAAAAAAATGAATATAAACTGTTTTTAAAGTTAATGATAGCAATAATTAGATGTTGGTCTTTTTTTTTTATTTCAACCCATTTTTTAATGCAGGCTTACGCCTGGTTCACACTGGACGCAGAAGAGCCATGAAGTGGCATGGAATAGAGGCCGCTTCCGTTTGGCGCCCTTGTTAACCTATGGTGTGGTTTACAGCAGGCGTGGAGTCCCGCGGTCCTCCGCTGAAGGCTCGCGCCGTGCAGAGGATCACTTCAGCGTCTGGTCTATTTGGTGCACGAGCCACGAGCGGTCCGCGTCAATTCTGACAGGAAGTTACATCAAGATACATGAGAAAATCTGGTTTATTTTCAAAATATAACCAATGTTTCACAATAAAACACTGCGATTGACAAATGTGATCATGTTTTTGTAACTAAACAGACTGTAGACATGAAAATAAACACACACTCACAACACACACACTTCTCTCTGTGTGTCTCAACAACAGATAAATTAAAGAAGTGTAGGTCGACTAACTACTTGCTTCTTCTTAGCAGAAACATGGGGTAGTAATTTTAGGTTATTAATTCACCCATGATGGCAAATGCAAAAACAAGCTCTAGCATAAGTGCCTGTGGACTGTTGTGAAAATGTGCGTCTGATGTGAATCACTGGAGAGAGCGGATGCCACGCACACTCCGCAGCGCTTCTGCGTCCAGTGTGAACCTAACGTTATCAGTCAACACTCAGGATCTCATTTCCAAGACAGACCTGTGTTACCAATACCAATACACGTGCAGCAGCGCAAGAGCCAAACAGAGAGAGTGAGAGAGAGATAACGCGAAACGTAAAGAAAATGAGACCTTAAAAAAGAAGAACAAACTGGAACAATTTGACTTATATTGATAGTATGAAGGAACAGAGTCTGCAGGAAATAATTCTATATATGTATATATATCCTATGTATATTTATGGCTCCACAATCAACCTGTCCAGACACCTGAGAACTGAGAGAATCTTCTCTAAAACAGAGCAGATCATCACTGAGAGAAGAAATAGGATACATCCTCAAAGCTAAGACTCTTTTGTCTTTCTTAATGTTAATGTGAATAAAAGTCTTGATTTAGTGGTTTTGCACAATTTAATCTATATTTGGGTTGTGGTTGCAGAGTTTTATGTTGTTCACTTCAAATGTGTTTAAAAGAAAAAAACGTTTCAAATGCGTAGAGTTAAAAACTGAATAGTTAATAGTTCTTTTATCATTTATTTTGTACATTCTATCTGGAAGAAATAAATAAGAGCATATACATAATTTACACTTTATATAAATAAAAACATATTTAAATCTTGGATTTTCTGCATAATCCTACATAGTAGTTGATAATAAATTAAATATAGCAAAAACAACCTAAAATCCATTTGGTAGCAGAAAGAGCCGCTGTTTACAGTGAACCAAAGAACTGAATCTCTGAGAAGAGCCAGAATTCATCACTACTGTGGAGGGAAACAAGGAAAGACCGTTGTTTTTACTTTGTCTGAAAGGATTCTTAAAAAAAAAATTCATAGAAACCGATTATGTAGTTGTAGTAGTTCACTTTCGGCTTATCCCTTTCGGGGTCGCCACAGCGTAACAGCACCCACTGTTTCCCATCAGTGATTTGTCAGAGTTTTTACCCCGGATGCCCTTCCTGACACAACCCTGTACTTGAGGGCACAGGGACCCAGTTAGGCAGCAGCGTCAAGGGTCTTGCCTAAGGACCCAATCTGGGTGGAGATCAGTGGACAACCCTGGAATCGATCCCAGGGCTCCTGAGTGCCAGCCCTTCACCTAGCCCACTGAGCCACCCAGCCGCTCTGAAACTGATTATGTAGTTGTATTTTTTTTTAATCATTCTTTAATGATGATAAATGTAGACTGTTTTTACTAGATATACGTTTAACTTGAGCAAATTGACTAATGATACTGATAATATTTGCTGCAAGTTGTAGTGG
>NC_050527.1:19427278-19433077 GCF_002922805.2 Oryzias melastigma | reverse complement strand
TTAAAAATATCGTGATAAAATCGAAATCGTGAAATAAAATTAAAAAAAATCGTGATTTTATTTTTTTGCCATATCGCCCAGCCCTACTCTAGAGACTATACCATGTTTTTTTTTTCTAAAGCCAGATTGATGGAGAGATAAAACATTATGAAAAACAAGTGATGTTTAATCTGTTATTTCTTATCTTTTCTAAATTTGTTGCTAAAACCTTTCAAAATGGTTCTGTAGTTGTTTGATGCAGTAGGATGTTCTCCACATCTTTGCTGCAGAGCTGTTCAATCTGCCTGAGGCCACAAAAATGAGCAGTTGAACAATTACTGTGCACTTTGGACTGTAGAATAATCCCAGCAGACATTTCTGGGTTGTAAATGTATCATATAGAGGACATCCATAAATCTATTGACCCGAGTCACTTAATCTCTCCGTGGTAGATCATTTCACCCAGAGCTCCAATCTGAGTTGGGAGTCAGTATGTTTCACATGTCAGAAGAGCAGATTGGCTGAAATGAACCTGGTTAATTTGGGGCAGTCTTGTCTCGCCGAGACAGTTCTGCAGTTTTATTGGTCACTGCATCTCATTGGTTTGATTCCACACCATTGACAGTAATGTGGCTAAAGGGAAATGTGCCTCAGCTCACTCCTACATTTGCTGCCTTTTGATTAAGCAACAGAGTTCTTTGAGACTCCGAGGGAGCCCCAAGCTGGAACATCTTCAAGACTGACCCAAAAAAGTGGAGAAAAGCTTCTATTCGGCTCAACTGAGACCTTTTATCAAATATCGGACAGTGTGCACCCCAAATTAAGACGGAACGGGTGATCTGTTTCTCTCATCTTAATGAAAGAAGGCTGTCTGCATGCTAGATACTAGATGATTAGAGGGTTGTTTTGGTGTCACATGATACTAAAGCAGTGATTACGGTAAAATAACTCATGAATCTCTGTGCGCTATCTTCAGTCAGCAAACGATGCATCAAACAGATGACCACATGTCCACCAAGCTTCCTCCTCTGGTGAACCAAGCAACAGAGATGCACCTTGAGGACAGAAACAATCACGGAAGCATTTGATGCTATTTTTTTCCTTCTTTCTTCTTGGACTGAAGAACAAAAGTGGACCTCATACACAATGACAGTGGACTGCTTTGAAATAAAATAGAATTTGACACAGTGGTGAATTTTCTTGCATACATGGATTCAACAAATAATCTTAAAAATATATTTTTATACAATTGTATTTTTCAATAACAGTAAAGCTTTTTAGAGGTGCACGATTAGAACAAGACATGTTAAAAGATGAATGAAGTCATTCTCAGAGGGTATTTCTTATTTACAGTGATCCAGAAACAGTCATCTTTCAAACAACACCTGCTTAAGACATATAAAAGGTTTTCTGGATTTTTCCATTTATAGTTTTAAAATTAGTTACAGATGAAAATTAAATTTTACCAAAGGTTAAAAAAGGGATGCAACGTTGTTATTGTTCAATAACACCACAGATTTGTTTGGCTTTACTATACCTTTGGCACATAGACTCTAACCAAGAAACTGACATATGTAAGTTAGAAACTAGTGCTGTCTTGCAATTATTTTTTCTGTGTGATTACTTAATCAGGAACTTTGAATAATCTAATTAATCCATTTTAATCACAATGATTTTTAACCTAGTAATTGCTGTGACAATCCTCAGTTTGTAGTATTTTCACTAAAAAATATATTTTTTACGATTAAAAACCTCCCAAAAAACATTAAAGCGCTAAAATATCTGTCATTAATTCATTGTGATTAACACAATAATGACACCCCTTTGAAAAACATGAACAGTTTAAAAGGTAACCAAACCCTAAATCCAATTTTTGTGTCTGTTTACATCTATAAATGGGACTTTAAAAGTACTGTCTTTTGGTCATTGCCAATTTTTTTGACAAATTAAAATAAACTTGTTTAATTCATGAAAATATACAGTTGTACAGTTTGGTTACCCTGTAATGAGTTAATGCTGCTGTTTTTATCTGAAACGTGATTGTTATTTGCATTCATTCACCACTCATTCACTCTTTCCACCACCACACAGGAGGCCCAAAGTTCTGTGTGCAAGGGAAACATACAAAGAATGTTGTGTAATAATAAAACACATAAAACCAAAACAGATATTAAAACCAACATAAAATAAAATGAAATGGCTAGGCTGATGCAAAAATGCTGTTGTGGAGGAACTATTCCTTTTTGTGACCAATGTTCCATTTATTTTTTCTTTATTAAAGACTAGGTAAAGACATTTAGTAATGTTTGACAGTGGCTAGAGGGTTTTGGCAAAAGGGTGTTGGATTTTTGTCCCAACACAAACAGGATATACGATGCAATAAATGTATAGTGTTATTCCTAAGAATGTGAAATTATTGTATTAATGGCGATTAATGAATTAACAACAACTATAAAATCCCTCATGTCTTTTCTTCTGTCTTGAATATGATAAACTGTGGAATAGCGTGTCAACATATGAATTATGGTGTTAAGAAGAACTCTGTGGTCTGTATTTTTGAATTGTTCAGAAAAGTGTTTTTTGATGTTGTAAATTAGAGCACCATGTCTGTTTTCGTAGTTGTTCAGGTCATAAATGAATCCCTTGGTAGTGTCAAAAGTAAAAGTTGGAAGTCTGTTAGAATTAGAACATTTCGCTAAGACACTCTTTTAGCTGTATTTTGTCATGTTACTCTGACATAATGTCACAAATCTTTCATGAAAATACCTAAAAATTAGGCTTTTCACGGCAGTTATTTGGTTGAAAATCATTGGGATTAAAAAAGATTAAATGAATTAATTAATTACGGGTCACAATTAATTGCACAATAAAATTAACCCCATGACAGCACTATGAATTTCTACATGCAAACAACTTCTGTTAAAGATGGACATAATGGCCCCCCGGGGCTCCCCCTTTCCTCTCCCTTCAGCGGTCTTTGAGCATTTACAGAGAAAGCCCTGGAAAATACTGTAAATGTTCATATGAAGTTTCTTTAATGGAGTAAGTCCATCCCATGAGGCCATTTAATCCTGAGATTTGTATTTTGTGTAGGTGACTGCCACCAGATAAAGTACCCGGAAACCAGTCACTTTAAAACATCAACATAATTGGACCAATTTTTTTTTTTTATTTGAGATCTGATCATTTTGTTAGATAAGAGCAGAACCAGAGGACTGCATTCATTTAGCCATAGCAGCAGCAGCAGGCCCTTCTCGTTAGCCGTTTGGAGAGCTCTGGATAATTGTGTCACGCTCAATGACCTTGATAACACTGCAGTGTCAGTTGGAAGCTTTTTCTCCTGATCGCGAGTAAACACTCCGCTTGGCAAGAAAACAGGAGAAAAGAACGCAGGTAATTAATAACCAAATATTACCTGTCACGTCTGTCTACAAGTAATTATGTCTGCGTCCAGAAACATCCACACAAGTGGAATTTTTTAAACCTCTCTCTCTCTCACACACACCCCGACAGCCCTGCCTCAAGTTGGCCCTTGCTTGTTTGTGATAAACGCTGCATTTGTGTCCAGGGTTTAGGCTTATTTCTGCTCAGTTGCCTGCTCAGGCTAAGCTAAGCCTTGTGTTGCTGATAATGACGACTGTGAAAAGAGTGCAGTACTGAATGAAAAACCAGTGGGGGTGGTGAGTGGCTGTGGATTTAGTCACTCTTTCCTGCCATGCCTTTATTTACAATCCTTCTGTGTCCTGCAGTGTCACACGGGGTGCACACTGTTCTACCTCACATTTACTCTGTTCAGCAGTGGAGGGCTTATTTTCTCCAAGAGCTGGGGGTGTCGCCACACAAAACTGGTGCTTTTTTGGTTTGCTACAGAAAGATTTCACCAGCTGGGTCTTTGTGAGATGTCAAATTGCCTCAACATTTGCTATAAAATGATCCTTTCAATTGGTGGTTAAAATGAGAAAAAGTAGATTGCAGCAGTGCATTAGAGGGTTATAAATACCACCATCTACTGTGGCAGGTGAGGTTTTTACATGCTTCCAGCTAATACTGTATGAGAATGTATCCATCCGAGTATGCTGAATTCCTCCCAGGGTCATGGGGATGCTGGAGCCTATTCCAACCACTATTGTTTGAAGTCGGGGTACACCCTGGACCGGTCATAGTCCATTGCAGCACCATACACTCACACAAACTCACATCGACACCTGAGGAGAATTCAGAATGACCAAAGAACTAATGGAAGAGGTTTTTGGACTGTGGGAGGAAGCTGGAGTTCCTGAGGAGAACACAGATGCTGAGGAGAACATGCAAACTCCACAGAATAAGAACCCTGGCAGGATTCAAACCAGGCCATCTCACTTTGAGGTGTGCTTAGTGCTTACCACTACAGTGCAGTAAACCCGCTGAAACTTGAATTTAGTCTTTTCTGAGTTTTAGAACCCACACTGTAAAAGTGAAACATTCGATCAATTAAAAAAAATCTGTAATTAGTTATTGTTACATCCTGCTGCTGCAGCCTGGCTTTCCCATCCAGTTCCCCTTGGCTCACCTGGCAGGTGTGGCCAATCTCCCTTGATTGGCTGGTGTCCATTTAAGCCAGAGGCAGCCACACCAAGCCAGGCAGGGAGCAGAGCAGCAGGCTGGGTGGTGGTTTGTGTGGTGTTGGTGAGGTGATTGGTTTTTGACATTTGTTTGTCCTCAGCAATCTTAGATTGCTGGGTTTTGTTGTGTTAGTTTGGGGTTGGGCCTTGGTAGTTCTGATTTGCGGGCTTTGTTTAATTTGTGTTCATTAGGTAGTTTTGTTAGGCAGCCCTTAGCAGGGAGCTGCTGACTCCGACGGTTGTCATGACTGGGTCAGCAGTCTCCCTGACTTCTTTTTCTTTTGGCCAAGGTTCCAACTCCATTTTGGTTTGTTCTTTTAACCTTAACCACCAAATTTCTTTGCTTTATTTCAGGACACAGGTTTCCGTTTATTTTAATAAACTGTGTTCCTTTTATGTTGGTGTCCAATCTCAAATGTTATTGTCCCCTTTGATGGCTATCCCCTAGACTCCGGGCCGGTGTGCCATTGGGGACGTAACAGTTATATTTAAAAAATATCAGATTTTGTCATATGAAATTTTTAAGTTAAGTAAGCCATCAACTCAAAATTTTAATTTGATGAAAAGTATTATTTAAACTATAACAAATTACAGAACTTTAGTTAAGTGATTCAGTGTTTCATTATTTTAAGTGCAGGGCCTAAAACTCTTTTTGACTATTTTTTTTATTTAACTTCATATTTTCAATTTGAAAGGTAACATTCTTGCATAGCTGGTATCGTTTTAATCATGATGACCTCACCTATGTGGCACTACATTTATTTTGTCATTTTTTGTAGTCATACATAAAAACATACAAAAACGGAAAAGTCTGTCTGTTGTGGATACTCAAAAAATGTTCAACGAATCGTTTTTACAAAATGGAATGAAAGTTTTAGCTTTAAATTCACAAAAACAACAAGAACAAATGTTTTCAACAAACTAATTTACATTTTTTGAATGAAAATACTAGAAAATATTCCAGGCAAGATTCTGATTTCTTTGTTCCACAAAGATCCTCTATGTTCAGCTGAACGGAGAAAGCATTCGAATAAACCAGAGATCCTGATCAGGTTTGTGAATTGAAAGCACAAGATAGCTCTGATGAAACAACGAAAACACCTGAAGGGTTCGGCTCTTTATCTAAATGATCACCTGTCAAACTATCACGCCGATATAGCAAAACACACTAAACTCAAACGGAATGTAGCCACGAGGGGGCTCAAGCCAGGGTCTCATT
>NC_050527.1:19427004-19427176 GCF_002922805.2 Oryzias melastigma | reverse complement strand
GCTGGTGTTAGAGTGGAGGATGCTGAAGACAGGCTTACATGGAGGAAACTGATTCGCTGTGGCGACCCCTGAAGAGAAAAGCCGAAAGGAAAAGAAGAAGAAGAAGGAAACTCAAGTCACTGTGGTCAATTCCCTTTCAATTTTGCTGTCAGACATTATTTGACCTTTATGT
>NC_050527.1:19422291-19426929 GCF_002922805.2 Oryzias melastigma | reverse complement strand
ATATGCTCTGGATTTTTGGTGCTGGTTGGTGCTGATGATGTTTCAATGATTAGAATTGACTGACTATATTTAGATTTTTGGTACTGACTAATATGAATGATTTGTCACAGATCTTAATGATCCATAATAACCTGAATCTATGATTGTAGAGTACAAATATTTGATATTAAGTCCTGAACCGGATGTATATAATTCATGTAGAGAAAATGGTATGGTCAAACCGGAGTGGAATTATATAAGTTTGCTTCCTCCCACTCCCTTTCAAGCGATCTACTTGTGATTGATTTATAAGATGTTACTTTACATATTATTATTTGATTGCTTGAAATAAACAATTTCATATATAAAGGGTGCATAGGGGTCAAAGGTCACCTGTCAAAATAAGTTTGATGGAAAGTATATTCCTGATCTCTCTAATGAGGTCAGCATCTGAAACAAGGAACAATTTTTTTTTTTTTTTTTTACTAAAGATAAAGTTTTTGTTGCACTGACTCAAATATAAAAAAGTACTTTTTTTTTTGGTGCTGAACACTCACAACTTTGTTCAACTTTACTACACTCTGACTCCATATAATATAAAGCAACGACTAATCAACTATGAAATTAGTTGTCGACTATTTTAGTAGTCGATTAGTCGACTAATCGTGGCAGTCCTTCTTATGAAACATGAAACCTATCCAACGTGTTTAACAGATTTTGTCTTCATGAAATTATCCAATAGTGCTTTTTTGTGTCTGCAGAACTGGCTGCTCCGCTTAACTAAATGCTAAGTGGGCTGAGTAACCTCCAAGGGGTTGTGCACTAAGTAAGGTGAAGGGTGGGGGCAACAAATATAAAACCTTCATTTTTATTCTATGAAAACTAATTGTCAGAGTTTACTCCTCAATGTGAAAGCAGGTCTGATGACGTGTCTGTCACTGATGGAGGTTTGTCTTCCTGACCACTATACCACTTTGACCTTTAGCAGACAGGCTCAAGAGGAGTACTGAGAGCGATTTGTTGATTAGCTTCATCTGTGTGTCTCGCCCTGGGTCAAACACATGTTCTCATGATGGTTCTGACCTTTGCTGCAGCAGTCATATTAGTATTCTATGCCCTCCCTCTGCGTAAATGGGCCATGGGTGAATGTCCTGCTGCATCTTCTGCCTGCAACACTACAGACTGACATCAAGCTGTATTTTGTCTTAAAAAAATACATTAAAACAAAAACACCAACAACAAAAATTCTAGACCAGTTCCTTAAACAGTGCATGTATTTCTACTCAGTAACTATTCTGGTTCTTCACTATTCCGTTCCAGAAATCCTTCCCTCAGGAGCAGTTTTGGACTGCTGCTATTGTGAAAGATAAAGGGATATTTAAGCAAGTATCTTTTTAACTAAAATTAAATTATTTTGAATTAATAATAATTTGTACATTATCAATGTTTCACATTATTTAGAGTTTAATTACTGTTGAATATGTGATCTTGTTTATTGATGTGTCAATGATAGGGCTGGGTGATACGTCGATATTATCAATTCATTTGAATTTGTTGTTTCAGGCGATTTAGTTTTTGAAAATCGAGAATGTATTTTCCAGCTCTCTGCTCTCTTGGGCTTCTGTAGTTCAGTGTAAAGTCAGCCGTCTGTCTCTTGCAAAGCGCAGACGTGAAAGCTGCAGCTAGCAGAGGAGATTCTTCAGTGACACAGAGAGACAAAAAAAGCGTGTTCGCAAACAAAAGAAAATAAAAGAAAGAAAAAAACACGTGTGCCGTGAGAACCCCTCTCCGCTAATCATCTCCATGTAGCCTTCAGCTCTTTGGCTGAAGCATCAGCAGGACATGCTGGGATTTTCTTCAGGATCCAGACAGAACTGGAGGAGAAAGCTGCTGGTCTACAGCAGCAACAGAACAATCTTTATTTTACAGGCTCATCACTACATTATGAAGACATGCTAGTGTGAATGCTGTAAGCTGAATCTGGCTGCTGAAGATGCTGAAATTGATAGCTAAAAACACTGAAGCTGAAGAATGCACCTCTGGCCTCCACTCTTGTGATGGAGGCAGAAGTCCTTGTTGTGCACTGGTTTTAAAATAAACATTCAGCATCTCAATTGCTCAAGTGTTCAGCTATGTGTTTCATAGATGATGCAGCTGTTATGAAAATGAAATAGAAATGATATTTGCAGCATTTTTGTCAAAGTGAAAACTGCATAAATGTTTTTGTTCACAGGAATTTTCCCTTTTTATTGCCACAATGGCAACAATGGAAAGCAATATTGCTTGATTACAAATGACTGTTCATTTGAATTTGAAGCACTGGAATTCCCATCTGCTCCATTGACACGTTACATGTCTACTGTCATGTTTCCTTCTCAGGGTGCTGCAGCTGACCCACCCTCAAGCACAATGTCATATGGGTCTTTAGATGGAAGTTCTTTTGCCACTCGTAACCCATTTGGAGGCCCTTCAAGGCAGGGTTACCAGCCAGTAGGTAGGAAAGAATGCGCATGCTTTAACTTTTTGTTGGTTTTCCTTAAATGAGCTTATCATCAACATAAAAAAACAAAAACAAAACAAAAGGCAACTTTCATTCCAATTCAATGCAGCTTTGTAGATGTCCAGTTTTCAAAGTACAAAGAAAGCAATCAAATTCAGTTATTAGCTGTCAGCACACGTGTAAGTCAGGAAGAAATACAATGTTCAAGCAATCAGCAGCACATACACGTGAAGTATTATAGTCCAGTTTTTATTTATCTGTACATACATACAGTTAGAATGCAAGAATCTTTTTTCTCTTTAAGATAATCAAGTTAATAAAAAACAAGAACAACATTTATAGTCTAGTTATCCTATTTCTTAAAGACGAATATAGCTAATGAAGAGTCCTATTGTAAAAAAGGTCATATTATTATTATTATTACATTTTTAAAATGGCTGAAAAAATGCTGATAGTGAAGAACTAAAAGCCTGAAATATCTCCTGCAGTTACATGAATGAATTTCAATTACAAACAAAACTTTGATTCAAATGTTGAACTTCCAGGTGGATAAATCTTTAAGTGAACTATTTAGTATGGATACTTTTATAGATTTTTCTCAATGTAAACAGAGCAGAAATTTTCTAAAGCAAAAATAACTAGAAAATGTATTTTTATTTGCTCTTCATGGTTTCATGACATAAATACTGTATTTAAATTTCACAAGAGCAAACTAAAATTACACATGAAATGGAGCAAGAAGGTTTCAGCCTTCACCATATACATTCATATGCAAGGTGTCACAAACGTGCACACAGCTGGTTCCATGTGCAGCAGGTGTATTAGCACAAGCAGTAATTCACACTTTGACAATCACCCACCTGCTTCCTAAGCAGCATAACGAGTCTCAGATTAGAGACAGCTGAGCAGCATCCAGTAACTGTGGGCTGGGGCTGCTGGGAGATGTAGTGCAGTCAGTACTCTGGAGATGACTCCTGTCGGTGTCCAGAGGGAGAGACAGAGGTATGACCCCTGACAGAAGGTGCTGATCCTCAAAAGTCCAAACCAAAGTAAAGAGACTCAACTGTGACCTCCAGAGGGACTGGAAACCAACAAGAGGCAATAGGGTGAATTGTATTTTCTTATTGAGGAACTGGGAGAGGGGTTCTGGTTCTAAAGAAGTGGAGCGAGCACAGAAAAGAGTCCTTCACATATCCTTAACTTGTTTATTTATTTTTGCATTGTCAGACTGACTTAACATCTTTCACCTTAAAAATGTATCTTGAGCATAATAAAGTTGTGCTCTCTCTCTTGTGATTTGTGTTCTCCTGAAGGGGTAAGTGGTGATAAAAGCAGCTTCATTTAATTTGATCCTCGCTGTACTTTCATTAGCCTTGTAATGGGCTAGAAGACAAACACAAACCCTCAGGCAAAACATGTTCCAAGCCATGGATATGTGTAAGACAGAACGTTAGATTCAGCAGAGCCAGGGACAGGGAGACGTGATCGGTTCTGACAAAGTAAAAGTATACTCTCTTTTTTCTATGTTTACAGTATTTTAATACACTGTCTTTGTGGGTGACAAAGCTGCTTGAGTGTAAAAAATCCACAGGAATGTGCCAACATTGAACATGCATGCAAAATGACTGTACAATGGCACATGCAAAGCCTACATGCTAGAAGAAAAAAGAAAAAGCTGTGTTATGTTGGCCGGCTTAAGACTGAATGAACAGGGGCTGAGCCAAATGGTAAAAAGTGTCAAGCTGAAAACAAACTTTGGTCTTCCTTAATGCCATCCAAGCACAGAAGCTTCATCGATTCAAAAATCCGACATTAACCTTGAAACCACTACGACCTTTATTTTCTTCTACAATGAAGGAATTTCCTGAAAGTGATTAATTTCTTTAGGACCACAGTCAGGTTGTGAGGTAAAAACTGCATCCATTCAGAGGTATTAGAGCAAGTTAGTACAGTTAGGAGAAATGTACCATCCTGGGGGTGCACAGTAAATCAACATGTCTGCTCTGTTCTGTTATGGATTGAACTCCTTCAGCCTGGCAGGTATTGATGGTAAAAAAACTGGAAACAAATTACAAAACACAGATGGAACAGACTTTCTATTAAGTGGAATTTTCTTAAATATGGTTTGCATAAATTAGCAGTAATGACCCCCCCCCCCC
>NC_050527.1:19417492-19422237 GCF_002922805.2 Oryzias melastigma | reverse complement strand
GGGGTGTTCACACATAAGCAAATCTGCGTGAGTTTCCGGTTTGAAAAACATTTTGTGTTACATCATCAGAACTGTACCTGTAATCCAGGTGCACCTAAACACCCTGAGAGCAAAATGTGTTTTTACCATGAAGATTTTGTCTGTTATTTTACACTATAATACTAAATGTATTGTATCCATCCAAATGATCAGAATCAGGTGTCCTAATCACCTGTCCTGATCACAGGTGTATAAATCAGCCCTCAGACACGCAGACTTTCTTTACAAACATCAATGAAAGAATGTTTCTCTCTCGGGATCTCAGTGAATTCCAGTGTTGAACTGTCAAAGGATGACACCTGTACAACAAATCCAGTGGAGAAATGTCCTAATTCCTCCACAGTCAACTGTCAGCTCTATCAGAACAACATGGAAGAGTTTAGGAACAACAGCAACTCAGACACCAAGTGGTCGACCACGTGAACTGATGGAGAGAGGTCAGAGGATGCTGAAGGTCATAGAGGTCATAGACTTTCTGCAGTCAATCACTACAAAGCTCCAACCTCCATGTGACCTTCAGATCAGTCTGAGTACAAGAGAGCCTCATGAATGGGTTTCCATGTCCGAACAGCTGCATCCATAGACATCTTATTTCACTAAACAAAACGAGGTGTTGATGTCACACATAGGAAATGCTTTAGCTCTGGCCCTTGCAAAATCAGAGCCTTCTCCATCACTCCCTGATAGTCTGCTGCCATTTTGTAACCCATCAACACCAAAACAACAAGACCTCGCAAAAAGCATATGGTGATAGATGTGACCTTGAGTCTTGCAGTTGTTATTACTCAGTGAAATGAGACACGTACAACCCAGTTTTAACTAAAGATGAGTACTGGAAAATTGTTGCCAAGTGGATATTGTTGTTGTTATTCACCATTCAGCACTAGGGCTGGGAGTCTCAGGGTAACTCACAATACGATGCAATTGACAATACCTAAATCCCGATACCAATAGTATCTCGATATGGTAAACATTGCAATAATCAATATAATATCTTGGTAATCTATGATATATAACTATTTTTAAAACTAATATATATTTTTTATTTTCTTTAAAGCCTTTTTTAGAACTATTTAAAACACAATATTTCAATGTAATGCCATTTCTAGCTTTAAAATAAAATTATCAATAAATACTAATGTGTCTTTACAATAATAACATACATTTTAAAAATGTCTAAAATGTTAATTGATGTAGTGCTAAGAAACCATCATGAATTTATATTTCCGCAAACAACATTAATTTGGACAAAAGCTGAGCTAAGTTAAATGTAGACATCACTGTTTATGTTTCTGCAAAAAACAGACATTTATTTGTAATTGATTTTTTATACGTTAAGATTCATGTGATAAATTACCTAGTTATTTCTGTTTTAGCAGCACTTCAAACATTCTTTAACTCTTAGTACTCACGTGTCAACGTGCCTCATAAAGTCCCCAGAAAATAACTCCACCCTGTAGGAGGCGCTGTGTTAAAAAAGCCTGGGTCCTGAGAATGCGCTCCTGAGAGCGTTGGTGGGTCTCCGGGCCTGGAGGTACACCCTTCTCACTGCACTACATCTCCCAGCAGCCCCAGCCCACAGTTCCTGGATGCTGCTCGGCTGTCTCACCCACCTGCTTCTTAAGCAGCACACAGAACCTCACTCTGTGTGAAGTATTGTTTGTTCCACTGCCTGCATTACCGAGCGTTTAATTCTGGACCTGATCTTCTGTCTCTGACCCTGCTTTGTCTCTGATTGCCTGCCACCTGCCCTGACCCTCGCCTGGACTCTGACATCTCTTCTCTCTCTCTGATGCCTCCATGCTCGTTGATGACTTCTGCCTGTCTGACTCTGATTTAGCTTTGTGGACTTTTAGCTTTGCTTAGTTCTTGCCTGAGCTCATAAACCTGCTGCACGTGGAACCAGCTGTCTGCCCGTTTGTGACATATTTTCTCTGGCACTGTTTAAAGATACATATTGTATAACGACACATGCATGGCGATACATATCGTTTCACCTTGGACCATTGCCAAAGCACACCTCTAGTGCCTGATAGTGGCCACTTTGTGTTGTATAGTAAACATCTTTACCTATAAATAATTGTGGAAACTACCTCAGCATCTATGTGGAATATATTCTTGTTGAACCATACACTCGCCTTAGACTCAGGAAACTCTCCCTGCCTAAGTTACTCTCTGGACATGTGGAATCAGACTACAGGGGGTGAACGGCACTATTAGTGTAAATGAGGATGGAGGGAATTTTTCCAGAGATGGCCAGCAAACTTTAGATTATTTTAGCAAAAAAATTTTTTCTGTTAAAAGAATAGACTAAAAAAAGGTGATGATATGGCATTTTATCACCCGTAACTTATTTTACTGTTTGAAGTTTTTCTGTTTCAGTCCTCAAAAAAACATATGTAAAGTAAAAACTGAATAATGCATTTTAGATTGAATTAAAGTTACCAAAAAACAGTGAATTCAGAAGCCTGATTTGACTGATGCCCAGTCATCCAGATCCTTACAAGGAGGACAGCCACAGAAGGTTTCTACTAAACAAGCTGGTTGTTCAGAGTGCTCTATTCATTAACTGAAAGCTCAGCAGAAGGAAAAGGAGCAGCAGCAAAAGGGTTACCTACAGCGTTGTGAGGATTGTCACATAAAACCTCTTCAAGAGTTTAAGAGGGCATCACAAGGAGTGAACTGAGGCTGGAGTCAGAGCAGCCCCCACACAGGAATAGACATGAACTACATTCCCATATGTGTGCTGAGCCAAAGGCAACATTAGAAGCTGCTTACTGGGAGAAAAAGAAAATAAATGTGAAAAACTGGACAGTTGTTCAATGCACTTTATCTTTTTAGATGAAAGTCAATTTTACATTTCACAAGAGAATGGAGGTCCAGCATCTGGAGGAAGAGTGTATCCATGATGCTTGAATTCCAGAGTCAGTGGGGGTTTGTGGCGCCGTGTCATCTGCTGCCGTTGGTCCTCTGGGTTTTCTGAAGTCTACAGTCAGAGCAGAAATCTACCAGGAAATTCCTGCTGCCCTCTGCTGACTGGCTGTGTGGACATAAGGATTTTGTTTTCCAGCAGGACTTCAACAAGAACTTTGACAAATAGTAGTGACTGAAAAACAACTTGAAAAGCTGTGGAGCTTGGTAACAAGCTAAGTCACTTGGAAAAGCGGAACTTTGAGGAGAGCGTCCCCTAACCCCGACTGTGTTCTTCATTCACACTAACAAACTCAATAACTCCTTCACCACAAACAAGTGGAGTAGATGAAACTCATGCTTTCTACCCTAAATTTAACTGTGTTTTTTACATATACTTAATTAGTATTATTCATTTGATCCAAAAGGGAACAAAGTAATCTGTATCTGTGACTGGAGTCCCATAGAGGAAAATTATAGGATGTAATAGTGTTAAAAAAAACATTTAAAAAAGTATCGTCAGATTTTTTTACTGGAACATAGCTTTTTTAAAAACTTTTTGTCAGTGAATAGCAGAGGCTCAATGAAAGACACATGTAAATGTCTAAGTCTGAACTTTTCAGAATTTCAGTAAAGGAAAAAAAATGTGAAAATCAGATTAAAGTGTTGGAAATGATTTGCTTCTGCTTTAAAACAAAGAAACAAAAAGTGCCAAAACAAATCTTCCCTGTTTTAAAAAACTAACAGTTTGGTTAGACATGCTTCCATTTCCCTGTCTCTGTTAAACAGCATCTTTTGACATCACTCTTTACTTTAGGGTGGACGTGTTGTCAGATGTTCTGCTTCAGAAACAGCACCCTGATCAGTTCAGTATTGAAACATGTTTGTGGGACAACACAAAAAACAAACCAAATTTTCAAACATAGGCATTTTTCCCCGGCTTTCGGACAATAACTTATCAAAATCTGAGTCTTGTAGTTTTCTTAAAGGGGCATCAAATATCAGCAAAAGCTGACAATTTCTCTGATTCGATTTATTTCATTTTTGACAGAGATTATTTTTTCAGGATGTTTGTTTTTAACTTGCAAGTACTTCTGTATACCTTGTTACTGCTGAGGCTGTATGTAGTGTTTCATTTGTTCTTTTGGAATGTTTTCTGATTCTCTTTTCTTTGGTCTTCTACTGCAGTGGAAGTTTTCTGTCTTTCTTTGTTTTTTTCTTTCCCAAATTGTTCGGTGCTCCTGATTGGATGAGGGCCTCCAGCAGCATTCAAATAGTGCCACTGTAAATACATCCCCAGCTTATTTTCAGCCTGGGTTTGTTTGTTAGACTTTTTGAGTTGTTGGTATATTTTTTTGTTCTCTTTTCTACTTTAATGTTACATCCTTTACAAGCCCTTAGACTGGGGTGTAACATGAATTGGGGGCTCGTCTGGGATTTGTTTACCTTTTGTCTGATTGTGCTTATAACGGTTTTGGTAGCCCTTTGTAATGATATATGGCTTTTGGATTGCACTGTTTTGTTGGGCTTTTGTTGTTGTTTGATCGACAGTTTGTTTGTAAGAGTTAATGATAATGAAGTTTAATTTTAGAGATTTTGTTTTGGCTCCAAGTTTGGAGAAGTTGGATGAGAGCACAAAAGCTGATCTATAAACAATTGCTCGTCATTATGACTTCTATTTTCCTAGTAGTTGTTGTAAACAGGAGATGAAGGGCCTTTTGTGCAGGCAGTTGGTGACACAGGGTGTGGTCCGAACCTCTCCCAGTGCGACTCCGCTGAAGAGAGTGGCCGGAGGA
>NC_050527.1:19417199-19417403 GCF_002922805.2 Oryzias melastigma | reverse complement strand
CTTTGTACCTTATTCTGACCCAATCACATTACTTCAAGCGGGGGTCGACACTGAGGATCTGAGGCTGATCCTTCGGATGAAGGAGGTTGACCTCCGGACTAAGTCACGTGAGGTTGAGCTCATGCACCCGTGTGTGCGCCCTCTGGAGTTGGGAAACCCTCCCACCTCTGCTTCAAAGGTGTCCCCAATTGTCTCCTGCCGCTG
>NC_050527.1:19411028-19416090 GCF_002922805.2 Oryzias melastigma | reverse complement strand
CTTTGTACCTTATTCTGACCCAATCACATTACTTCAAGCGGGGGTCGACACTGAGGATCTGAGGCTGATCCTTCGGATGAAGGAGGTTTACCTCCGGACTAAGTCACGTGAGGTTGAGCTCATGCACCCGTGTGTGCGCCCTGTGGAGTTGGGAAACCCTCCCACCTCTGCTTCAAAGGTGTCCCTGTTGTCTCCTGCCGCTGCTGCACAGTGTGATGTACACACATTGCACTCATTCCATCCTTCAGAGAAACTCACGTTGATTCATATTTTGATGCCTTTGAGCGCATCGCTGCCACTTTGGGATGGCCAAAGAATGTGTGGAGTTTGCTGTTACAGTGCACAGGAAGTGTGCTCCACGTTATCCATAAATGAGAGTCTGGATTATGAGATTGTTAGAGCCACTGTTTTTTAGGGTTTATGAGCTCGTACCGGAAGCTTTCTGTCAGAAATTCCGTGCTTGCAAAAAGGCTGTCAATAAACGCATGAGAAAAGCGTTCTTTGACACGTGGTGTGCTGCGTGCAAGGTAGAGGACTTTGCTCAACTTCGTGAGTTGATGTTCTTGGAAGAATTTAAGTTCTGCCTCCCTGAGAGGATCGTTGTGTATCTGAATGAGCAGAAAGTTTCCTCCCTAACTAACGCGGCCGTGCTCGCTGATGAATTTGTGCTGACGCATCGCACCGTGTTTCCATCTGTGCGCGCAGACGCCCCTCCACCTGTTTTTGTCAATAAAAAGCCCAAAAGTTTGTCGAGAAGCCCGCCACGCTCAAAACCGCTTTCAGCTGAGCGAGTGTTTTTACTGTCACGAAAAAGGACACGCCATCCCTAACTGTCCCGTGCTCCAATCAAGGGAGACAAATCTGAGTCCTAAGAAGCCCAAAGGTGTCGGCTTTGTTGGGTCTGGCTCTGTCACCAATCATTCCTGTGAGGAGGAGGCGGAGAAAAGTTATCGCCCCTTCATCTTCAGAGGTTCTGTCTCCCTGACAGGGAAGGAGGGTGAGCAGGTGCCGATTTTAATTCCTCGTGACACCAGTTCAAGTCAGTCCCTTCTCCTTGATAATGTCCTGCCATTTTCCTCAAGTTCTTCTTGTGGGTTTGATACTCTCATGTGGGGGGTTAACATGAGTGTTATTCGAGTGCCGACGCACAGTGTGTTTTTGCGTTCGCCACTTTTTTCTGGGCTGGCAAATGTTGTGCTCCGTGCTAGCTTTTTAGTGTACTTTGGCATTTACTAAGGTTTGTTTAAGACTATTTTGGAGTTTAGCTAATATTTAAGTTTTGTGCTGGCCACTTAGGTTAATTTAGGCTTTTCTGAGTTTCTTACGCTAATTTACCTAATATTTTAGCTTGGTATTAGCTTCAGTGTTTTCAGCTATCAACTTTAGCATTTTTCGCTTTTAATTTCAGCATCTGCAGCCATCAGCACTAGCATCTTCAACGGCCACGTTTAGTTTACAGCATTATCGCAGCTAATGCGATATATCTAGCTTTTTTTTTTTTCTCAATCTGGCCAATCACGACCCACATAGAACATGACTTTTTACTCCACCCTTCTACAGTCTGAACTGTGACGGGAGAGGGTAGAGTTTTTATTTAATTTTTAAGTTGTTTTAGTATTGTTTTTTCTTTGAAGATTACAGAAATGAATTATTTTAAATTTGGCTTTGTTTGGCTTTCTGGACAACCATAAATGTTTACATTTAGGCTGTGATTACTACACTTTTTCTGATAGTTAACAAACCGACTCTGGCCTCCCATCAGAGAAGAAAACAGTAATGTGGCCCTCACAAGAAAAAGTTTGGGGACCCCAGATCTATACGTCATGATGAGTGATCAAAAGCATCACTTTAGAGGGACAGTTCACCTCTTACTTCTTGTTTTTGTCCAGATGATGAAGCTAAAGTTGATTTAAAAAATTAAAAAAAAATCCACATGTAGTTTCCTGGATCACTTTGATTGAAGAAATATCCACCAATAACTCTGATTATTAAATTTTGATTGACAAACAATTTCCTTCAATAATTTATGATAACATATTTTTGAAATATTGAGTAAAATATGCCCCATAGGAAATGAATGAATGAGAAAGTCTTCAAATTTCTAAATTTTAGGAAGATTAGCAACAAGCCTTTAAATATATTCATGGCTGTTTTCATCTTTTAGAGCAATTAAAAAAAAAAGTACTTCATATTTTTAGCAACATGCTAATGTTTTTTGCTAATTTGTTATCATCTGGGGATTTGAGACTATTTTAGAGTTTAGCCTCTATTTCAGCAACATGCTAACGTTTTTGGCTAACTTAGTTTACTGAGGAATTGTAGGCAATTTTGGAGTTAAGCTAGTATTTATGCAGGGAGCTAGCCTTTTTATGGCTAATTTGGTATTTACTTAGGTTTTTTTGGGGTCAATTTAGAGCTTAGCTCACATTAAAGCAAGTTTTAAGGATTTTAAGCAAATTTACTACAAATTTCTCTGAAATTTTGGTCAACTTCAGCGCTCTTTCATAGTTCTTTAATTAAATTTTCAGTCTTTTAGCAAATTTAACATTTTGCAAATAGGTTTTTACTTTTTAGAAAATCCCTTCAGCAAATAAAGCAAATTGCTTCACAATTTTCAGCAAAAAACATCAGCATTTTCAGCGACTACTTTCAGGAAAATCATTCCAACTTATTGCAGGTAATTCTAGTTTAATTAAATGAATATGGATTTGATAGTGTTTAGTTCTATGCATTCAGAACACTGTTTGCTTTTGCTTTCTTACTCCAGTCCCAAATGGATTTTAAGCCTTCAGTTCCACCATGAAGTAGAGAGTGAATGAACTCAGCCTGGCAGGAAAATAGAGATCACATATTTTTTTTCCGTGGACTCCTGAGTTGTAGACAGACATTTTGTACCTTTGATTCAGCCTGACAGTCTGCTTGTCTCCAAGTCATCTGAACTGTGTTCTGGCAGATGGAAGCCTGAGCCATCAGAACAGGCGTCTTTGATCATAGGAGAGCCTGGGTACATCATGATGTGAGCCCCGCTAGTGTTGGTTTGCAGGGAGGGGGGGTGCCACGCATAGTGGGGAGTTGAGCAGAGCTGTCACAGTTGCTGTCTGTTGCTTGGGCTGATCTAAACGACTCAGGAAATGATCAAAGCTCAGGTTGAGTCTCTAATAGAGCTGTCGTTTCTGCTAATCTCTGCGTACTGTCTGAACAAAAGCTCGCAGCCCGCACCGCGCTCCCTCACAGGCGGAGTCACTGCCAGCACAGCTGACTGTCTGCATGTGAATGGAGGCCCAAGCAGCTGGAGAGCAGCGCTTATTGACAGCCCACATTTTTTCTTCTCTTTTGTGAATATTTCTGTGAAAAAAGTGAAAGCCAACATTTTGTAGTCTTTTGCTGCTCTGCAAATAAACACTTGTTTCTTAGGGGGGATTCAGACTCGGAAAATCATTTGTTCCGGATCGTGTCCCGAACCTTGTGTTTGGTCTGTATTCAGACTGCAGTCCGACTATCGTTCTCCAGACTAAAGCTTGTAAACAAAACCATTTGACTAAAGATCTCTTCAGTTATTGGCCAGCAGTTACAAAAACCAAAGAGAAAGACGGAAATCCAGCACTTTGCAAATCCTTGCCAGGATAGTTCACTTATTCAAACTTTGTTTTATTTTAGTGGCCAATTTAGAACGTCTGTATGAAATCTAGGTTCAACACTTTTTACTGTTACTTTGGTTCGATGGAGGCATGCTGCACGGCGGTTAGTGAGAACGCTACGGCGGCTTCAAGGTACGGTGATAAGGAATTATGACATAAATTGTTGGGAAAGTAGTGTGAGAAGCAATGTGTATCTCGTTAAAAGTTGTTTTAATGACCCTTCATTTATCCAACCACATTTCAATGAGCTGCTTTTGCTTCGCTGCTCCACGTTTGTCCACTAATGTCTGACTACGGTGGCTGTTTTGGTTCCGTTCTTTCGCTCTAGGAGTGGATCGAATTCAGACAGGAATTTCAGAGCGAACTGAAGCTCAGCCTGATTGATTGATTGATTGATTGATTGATTTGGTTTATTTCAAGCATAGATTGTGAAAAATACAGGACAAAACAAACACATTTTTCAAAATTACTACAGAAATAATAAAATGCATTGATTATAAAATATATAAACAAAGACACCATTATGTCACATTTGATTTATTAAATATAGTAAATATTAAAGTCAAGTAGAGTTTGGAATCGACCCAAGACCACCTCAAAAGATGGGTGTGTGAATGTGAGCGTGTGCGGTTGTTGGTCTCGGCGTTGCCCTGCGATGGACTGGAAACTGTCCCAGATGTACCCTGCCTTTACTTCAGCGACTGGAGGAGGTAATATAGCTGGTTTAGAAAATAGATGAATGTTGTCAAGAAGATGAGAGACACCAGATCCCACAATGCAGTTGACCTGAAGGCAGCTTTCACAGGAACATAGGGTTGTATGACACCTCTGCTGATCTACAGTCTCAATGCCAAAAAGCACTGATCCAGTAGTTTATACAAAGTTTCATTTACAATGTTGGACATTTGTGCTTAAAATGTCTCCTTTGTATTGTCTGTTTTGTATTTTAATTTTATGAGACACTCATTTTTAAGATTATCAAATAATAATCAAAATTACAAGAAGGAAAGGCTTAAGGTATTTTATAATGTGTTGGAGTTCTATATAAAATACATGTTTCATTTTTTATATTACTAAATTAAAAGAATATACTGTCTTATTTTAACATGTAGGATAACTCTTTAGGAAGGTGCTGTCCTTTCTAAAAACAGTGAGCTGAGTCAGCCCTTCCTAAATCCGTACATCATCTATGTAGCATTTCTCTTCAAAGCTGCCACACAAACCTGCTGCAAATGACTTCATGTATGTTACAGGCCCAAGATGAAAACAGGAAAAAGGGGGTTCGATTTTTGAAAAAGGAGGTTACTGGAAAAAAAAAATCACATTGTTAACAAGTTCTTATGCAATATTTTTTGATATTATTTAGTATGGATGCAACAATTCCTTTTAACAACAGTTTAATTCAGTGGTCCCCAACCACCGGG
>NC_050527.1:19403628-19410910 GCF_002922805.2 Oryzias melastigma | reverse complement strand
AGGTTGGGGACCACTGGTTTAATTCATATCATAAATTGTCATTGAAGTCCTGTTCCCGTCAATATTTATTTATTTTGATCGATCCGATTCACTGACCGATATGGGTCCAGAAATTCTTTATCCCAAACTTCCAGCAGTGAGACTCAGAGATAAACACCTGGTACTGAACAGAGCAGGTGAAGTTTTCCAGATTCCTTCTATTTCTTCAAGATAATCAATTCAACATATTTGCAAACAAACACGTAAACAAGAATGAATGTCAAATTCATTCATTTTGAGTTTGATAAAGTTGTTTGTACACATCAAACATCAGTAGAACGTTCTACGACACTCTATGGTCACATGACTTTGATTCATTCAAAGTGTTTCCACACATTGACTGGAATGACGGTTGATCAGTTTCAGCTGAATCACATTTGTTGTCCACTGTGATGGAACTTGATCATTTTTATGTTTTTGTAAAATTAACCTACCATGTCTCAATCCAAATAGTATCTTCCAAGATTAATTTTAATTGATTTATTTAATTTAAAACAATTTATCAATGATATAAGTGAATTTAAATAGCAGTTTGCCTCAGACAGATCTGGTTGGATTGTAGGAATAAATCTATTATTACATCTGTATTTTTTAGATTCAGGTGCATCTTATTCTCTTACATACTGATTGTTAGTAGGAATGATTCTCTTTCCCCACAATTTGATTTAAACCTCAATGTTTAGGTCACAAGTTTTTTCGGGTTTCATAAGTAAATACTGTTTAGTAAAACTACAACCAAAACTAAAAATTCAGAATTTGGGGAGTTTTATTATTTGTTAATAAGCAAGTTAACAACGAAGAAAAACCTTTCAGTTGGCTTATACTGAGCCTGGTGTAATGTAATAAAACAAATAACAAATTCCTCATAAATTTAGCACAAGAATTGTTTGATACTTTCAGTATACAGTAAACATACCGGATGTAACGGTTCCATTTCCCCACCATTCGGTTCAATGGTGTAACGTATGGTTCAGTGTCTGATCAAGAATTGTAGAGCTCCCTAATAATTAGGAGTCAAATGTTCACACATACTGTCAGCGTGGCATCTTGTCCTCTCCATGTAACACCACTGGAGCATTGTCATCGTGTTTCTATAACTTGAAACTTAAATATCTGACTCCAAAATGTCATCTTTAAATATTTTGTTTACCATTTCAAATGCTTCAGTTTCATTTACTTTATCAAAACATTCCGCTGTGAGCCTTGGGATAGACTTATCAATACTGAGCCTACAGTCAAATATGAAGTCATTTTGTAAACATAGAGCACAAAACAAATGTACAAGATTGTCAAATGAATTATCTTTTTTATTCTGAGCTGGCCAATGCCAAGAAGCCTTCTTGAGTTTGCCAACCTGAAAAGTGTCCTTACAGTTGTTCCAAATGCACCTGATTCCTGTGGTAGCAGAGCGGCGTGGTGCTGGCCGGCAGATATCCCCATGGTTAGTTGTCTTTGTGGAAAGCCAGTGTGTTAAGTGTGAATGAAAGAGGACTGACAGGATGTGACAGGGCGGTGATGAAGACTTGCTACTTCAACTGCATGAACTGCTGACAGGCGGTAAGTGGCCAAAGTGGGCCATGTGTCACACTCCCACGTGCAGATTAAAGACATAGTGAAATGCCATTGATCCAGGCCTCTGCTGCTCTGCATCCTAATATGCATTTCAACTGACCTTGGGTTCTGCTCTCCAAAAAGCGGCTTTTGTGACGACCCAAGAGAACCCTGTAGAAACCTGCTGCTTTTCCCACTGTTGACCTGCGTCGTCTGATCTGCCAATGATAAATGTGTTGTAGTTACACCGACCTTTGGAATCAGAAATCAAGACACTCCTCTTCTTGGATACCACCCATAGACTGTAGAATCACTGGACATCTTAACCCCTCCCACTTCATGTTCCAAACAGGAAGTACCTGCGGGCTCCAAGAAGCCAAAATCCCAGACTTCTGTAAAGAAATAAGCAGTCATTCTATTCTATTAGTCAGAATAACTATTCTTGTTCTGGCACATTTTTCTTAACATCTTCCAGTTGTTTTCATTATATTGTGTCCATCCATCCATCTTCTTGTCCGCTTCGTCCCTGTCGGGGTCGCGGGGGTGCCGGAGCCTATCCCGGCTACTGATGGGCGAAGGCGGGGTTCACCCTGGACAGGTCTCCAGTCTGTCTCAGGGCCTCAATCACACACACATTCACTCCCACATTCACACCTAGGGGCAATTTAGAGTCACCAATTAACCTATGAAGCATGTTTTTGGACGGTGGGAGGAAGCCGGAGTCCCCGGTGAAAACCCACGCATGCACGGGGAGAACATGCAAACTCCACACAGAAAGGTCCCAGCCGGGAGTCGAACCGGGGCCTTCTCGCTGTGAGGCAAGAGCACTAACCACTGCACCACCGTGCAGCCCATTATATTTTGTCTTTATAGAAAATAATTATTTCAATTATAAACTGATCAATCAGATGCATCAGTAAAAGCATGTGGTGCCCACTGGCCCTGCCTCCAACATTTGATTGACAGATTCTTCTGAGCTGCTTTTAGTGGAAGGCGTGTGGACTTCAAACAAGCTGAGTCATGATTGTAGTTCCTTTATAAACATGACTCGGACCAAATGAATTGCTGTGATATGTCTCTGATAGAACCCTTTTGTCAGATGAAGCCTTCTGTAATGTTAGGAAAGCTGGGCTTTACCTTTCTCTATTCCAGTTTCATCAAACCCCAACAGAGATATACAGCATAGGTGAAATACTTATTCAAAATTCTGCTCATTGTTAGTGGTAGTGAATTACAAAGTAATAAATTACTGCAAATAAATTAATTTTCTCATTGATGGAGTAATATAACAAATTACAGTTCAGTTTCAGTAATTAAATTACAGTTATTAGACTACACAAACCCTCATCACTTAATTACTCATGTTGGTGCAGTGAAACTATAGGTGATGAATAGAATACATTAATTTGTGTAAACATTTGGCTCTGACATTTTCTTTTGCTTAAATGAAAAGACACAGATACTAATGCAAAAAACAAATTCAAAAGGGCATTCAGCAACTGGAGATATTTAAATTATCTCCAATTTGTTGAAAACGACTGAAAAAACATTTTAGTTATGTGCAAGTTATGTCTTAGAGATGAACTGCTTGCCACTGCACTAGTGTCAATGTCTATAATCTACACTATTTTGGCGACTGAAATGTACATTTTCTCATGTGGTGCTAAAAAAATTGCTCTTGTGTTTCTCCTGTTTTTATTTTGTGGATTTATAGTGTTTGTGCTAATTTTATTTCTTTAAAAATGAAAGTGGGAAAAAAGTTAAGTAACGAGGAGTGAATTTCTTTGGAACTGGGACACGAGTAAAGTAATGGAATTACAATCTTATACATTGCAACCTTGAAAGGAGTTGTTTTGCACATTTCATCTGTCGGATTTTTTTAGTGAAAGAATGAACAGAGTAAAACATCCTGTATGTAGTTCACACAACACTTTTTTTCCAAACTTAGTGCAGTTTGGTTCATCTGAATCCAGCCTACAACAGCAAAAGGAGTGCAGTCTTTTTCACATGGCTGCACTTTTACCCGTCAGCTCCAGCAGCAGCACCAGCTGTTAAGAGCGGATCAGGTTCAGGCTGTCCCAAAGCTACTCGGAAGATAAATTACTGATTTTTTCCAGCGAGCAGAAATTGTGGCCTTTGTCAGTGAGAGTACAGGCGCTGACTTCAGGCATAATGAGATGGGAGATCTTGATTAAGTTCCTCTCTGATTTGAGAGCATAATTGAACATTCTTGATAGCACCTTTGTGCCGTCGACAAGGCACTTGATGAGGGGCTGATGGTAAATTCATCTCCTTCACTCTGTCACTTATTAGAGGAACACAAATTGGGGCACTTTGTTTTGATTTTTTATTTATTTTCTTGTTTTGTAAAACCCCAGAAAGGTTAATAATTCAACTAATAATCTCCATGACTGCTGATATTTCTCGGGAGCTCAGTGGTTTCTCATTCAGAGATGTATGTAGAGCTGCAAACACATCTTCTAATGATACTGATCCGTAACTCCTCTGAAGACGACCCTTTGATTGCGATAGCTATCATTCCAGGTGTGTTTGTTATTTGTGAACACTTTAAGGCAAAAACAAACCCTGTAAGAAACATTTAGAATTGCTTTAGAAAGTCTGTTCATTTGGTGAGATGAAGAGTTTGCAACAAAATGCTGGTCTGTCTGTGCAGCACTTCAGGTTCCTCTTCAGCCGACCCGACGCTCTGCCATCTTTGTTCCACACGTTGAGCTTTTTCATATGAAGAACCCGTCCTGCAGTTTCCAAACAGACTCTTCAAAGTTTAATGGCTGCACTTGAACTCTGACTCAGACAAATCACTTCAATATTTCATTAATGGCTTCAATCATTACTTCACTGCAGTGGTCTCAATCTGTTGTAGGCCTCAGACTCATTTCATGTTCACTGACTTGTACAGCAGGTGAACAGTCAATGGCTGCCAATTTTTAGCTTCTGGTTTAAGGGAAAATCTACTTTTCTCAATAAAATGCTACTGATTTTTTTTTAAATGTCCTCAGATATTTGACAGTGTATAAAGATACAAGTTCCTGATTTGTAAAAGTTATTTTAATTTGTGTAAAATTCATTAAAGGTCAAATTTCTGTCACAAACAGGCAGACAGCTGGTTCCACTAGCAGCAGATGTATTAGTTCAGACAGGAACTAACAACACCTAAAGGGCCACAAAACTAGATCAGGGTCAGACAGGCAGAGGTCAATCATGAGGATGGGGTCATCCTAGAAGAGAGTAGAGTAGTGAGAGTCCAGGCGAGGGTCAGGGCAGGCAGCAGGCCGAGAATAAGCAGGGTGACAGAAGATCAGGTCCAGATAGAAACACTCGGTAGGGTGGCACAAACAATACATCACTCTGAGTGAAGCTCTGCAGAGCGTCAGTGTCCTGTGGGTGATTGTCAATGAGACACAGCTGAGCAGCATCCTGGAACTGTGGGCATAGAATGACAGCTCTATTCAACATCAGATTATTCTTCAAGGTAAGAACATTCAACATATTTTCCCACTAAACACAGAAGAGTCTTTTCTGGGCTAAAGTTTATTCATTTATCTTTGCTGTAGGAACATTTCTATAAATGCCTTTCACTGGTTTTCACAAATTAGCATCTTTCTCCTCAGTAAAATATCTGGTGGAGGTTCAAACTTTCCTTATCCACTACATTTATTTACTGTCTTTGATACACATTTTCCCTTAACTTTCCTCCTAAGTTTTAAAAATGGAAACTAGCAAATGCTAACTTCCATAACAACTGTATGAGTGAGGAGAAAGACTCGACATGAGTCAAGAGAGAATCATTGATGGATGGAGAGAATCCGGGAGTCTCACAAAATAAAACTTCCTTTAGAAACAGATGAAAAAAGATCATCAGATGTTGCTGGAATTACATAGTGGCTAAAAGAGGTTTATTATTTTAAATAAAATTTACTGATTTTAGATATTTTTTCTCCATTTGTCACAGCTAGAGAAAATAACACCTCACAAAACCTGTCCTTTCTAAAAATGGGAAAGAGACGTTATTTAGATCAGCTCATCCTGAAATTAAGTGCTAATATTCAAGTTATCTTACCATCGCTCTCACAAAATACATCTTTGAAAGTCAATCCAATCTCACTTCATTCTCTGACTGATAAATCTCCTTCTGGTCTGCTTCTTTCTGAGGTTATCCTTTTGATGATATTCAGCTTCATTGTGGAGAATGTGGAAATGTGATTCAATTGTACATCACTCACACATAAACACACAGTTATTAACACTTTTTCCATCACCTGATTGTCCTTCAGGGACGGCACCATTGGTTGACCTTGGACACCCCAGGTGTAGTGGCTAGCACTCTCGCCTCACATGCAGTGAGGAGACCTTGATTTGATTCCTGGCTGGGTTCTTTTGTGTCTTTTGCATGTTCTCCTGAGCATCTATGGCTTTCCTCCAGCTTCCTCCCTCAGTCCAAAAACTATTCTTCCATCACCTGGTGACTGTGAATTGTCTCTATGTGACGGTGAGGATGTGTCTGGCAACCTGTTCAGGGCATACCTACCTTTGGAATGAATGAATGAATGAATATCATCATTCTGTCTGGAAATAGTCTTCCTGTTGAGTTGAGCTGACAAGAAGCATCTTTCAGGATTCCAGCGCTCTATGTAGTCGTGATTGGAAAGATCTTTTTCCATCAGTTTGGTCAACCTGTTAGACCAAAGTAAGTAAAGTAAATGTTTCTTTCTATAGCACCTTTCACAGATAGAAATGACAAAGTGCTTCACAAAGAAGACCATAAAATTACAGCCAGTCATACACAAATTGCTGATAAAATAACATAAAAGACAGAAAGAAAGGTAAAACACAATAAAAAACATGCATAAATGACCTAAAAGCTCTTTTGAATAAAAACATCTTGACCTGACTTTAAAACACTCAACAGAGTTTATCTGACATACTGACAACAGGAGGTCGTTCCAAAGACGAGGAGCAACGGCTTGAAAGGGAACGTCTCCTCTGGTTTTATAGCAACTTTTTGGAATTTATTCGATTTTGATTTGAGGTCCTCAAGGACCGAACTGAAGAGTAGCGATTAAAAGGTCAGCAATGTATTTAGGAGTTTGTCCATACAAGGCTCTTAAAACCTAGGAGTAAAGTTATGCTTTCTATCATGCATTTCAAACTGCTGAAAGCATTTGTTTTTTATGCGTTTGTTAGTTTATTAAGGATCCCCGTTAGCTAATAAACATGCCGCCAGCTATTCTTCCTGGGGTCCCACTTTATTAAAGCCACAAATGCAGTTCATAAAAGTTTACATGTTTGCACTCTTCACAACAATGAAAATAGAAATAATACCACAGTAATACAATGACAATTAAAACAAAACACAAACAGACAAAACCACAAAATACTCCACAATCGCCCTGGTTCAGTCCAGGTTCAACAAGTCAACATTTTTGGCTGAAGCGGAATAATATTTGGCTTAATATCAAATGAGTTCAGTTTCAAAATAAAAAGAAGCAAACTATGACATCTGAGATACCTTAAAATTGTTTTACAGACCAAACAGTAACAACTGTCATTGTCAAACCCAAAATAAAGTGCATAAGAAATCTGAACATAAGATTGCTGACCTCTGCTATAGACATTTCATCATAGAAATCTAATAAAATCTTTTCTGATTCTATTCAATGTTTTTTTTTTT